>NW_019721009.1:1351133-1486291 GCF_002891405.2 Cryptotermes secundus | reverse complement strand
AAAAAAAAACAAGTAAGCGGTCCTACTAGCTGCTCGGTCCTTGCTGAAGATTAGTTTACTCTTCGAGCTTGAAGGTAGGGGCAATACGTTCTTCGGGTATGTTCGTGAGCTTCTGCCACAATACACCGTCTCACATACCGGAAGACGGAACTGTTAACAGCTCTGTCAGTAGCTCAGATCTAGCACTGCATTAAAGTTCGGCCACACAGAGCGCTACGTACGCTATGTTCGCTATACGAATAGAAAAATATCTCCCTTTATTGCCAATGTGACTGGCCACACAGACTTCCGTACGCTACGTACGCTATGTTCCCTATGTTAGCTGCGTCGCACAGTGTACACAGCGTACGTAGCGAACATAGCGTAGCGCTCTGTGTGGCCGAACCTTTATTTCGTTAAGAACCAGAAGGTTCTATATCCCCATAAGAGGTGTGAAGTGAAGGGTAGAGTTAAATGGGGCAGTGTGTTGCGTGGTAAACTGGTTGAAAGGTGAACCACTTCACTTCTAAGATGATCACACCTCTGTCATGACGTTACTCTGGGCCTAATGTTACCATGCGTCTTCCATTCCATTTAGCGGGCGCCACACACAGACAGACGCCGTTTTGTCTGTAGATTTCAACAGCAGAGAATATGTGGATGAAGTCTGTGACGGACAGAAACCGTCATCGACCAGTAACGTGCAATAAGGAACCAAAGGATAAGATTAGGAATTCAATGAGCAACGGTTAGAGCCTAGTGTCGATGGATGAAAACCGTCGAAAAGTTATCTAGACCAAAGTCTTTCGCCTTGTCCAAGAACTTGAATCGCTGCAATATTGCATTTTAACTTAATTACAAAACAATAGTAGAGACAGTTAAGAGTGACTGTATAAGTACTACTTACTAACGTAACTATAGCGCTATCGCTAATTCACACATTATACAGTTCATTACAGCAAGCACTAAGCCTTCTGAATTTGCTGTCTTCACCAGTCGTTGTCTGGTAACGGGTTCCAACGGCGTAGCCTCATCACCTTCCGCGTTCACGCCCTAACCGGCCGGCGACTATCTCCCAACTAACTAAACTCTAGACGTGTCCTGCTTATAACAATTCGGTAGGAAGCCAATAGAAAACACTGCTCCCAACAGTTCTTCTTTTTTTGCATCACACAGTTGGTATCGCAGAAACCGCGTAGAGAACATCTTACCCAGTTGGTGCGTGTTAGGAATCTGTTGCCTAGCAGCCGACGCTGTTTACTGAGTCATTACTTAACAACGGGTCTACATGCTACAATATGTAGTTAAGGAACAGATCGAAATGACTTTCCGAGTAAATTAAAATTTGGTTACACGAAAAGGGAAAACAGAGTACACCTTTTAGAAACAGAACAAATGTTCTCAGTATTGGAAACTACCAGTTCTAACCCGTTCTAAATCAGTGTGAGCCCGCGCATGTGTATGTATGTGTGTGGAGACTTGTGGAAGCCAGGTACAAGTCTGGATTGGTTTACACACAGAAACTTATATCCGCAGATCAGGGCTGCAGTGGTCAACAATTGTAGGAAACATTGTCTGTAAGGGCGCTTCACCTTGCTCTTTGTTACAGGGGGTTGGATAAGCAATCGAAGCTAATAAAGATTAGATAAAAGATTCGAGAATAAACGAGCTAGTCGTAAATCACCTCCAAGGATCAGATACATTCTTATAAAGCTAGAAATTGCTTAGATAATCAAGAAATCCCAGCACCTCTCACGAAAGCCGAAGAAGGTTCATGACCATGTTCATAACAACTCGCCCATGATTCCTATTCTGAGAAAGATGACTCAAGGGTCCATATCGTTGAAACATTTTTTCTAATATCAATACTAATATTATCTATCTACGCCTAAGTCACCAATGTGGTTTCTTCCTTTCAGGTTTTACGATTAGAATTTCAAGTCCCGTATGCATGCTACATGCTTCGTTCACCTAATCTTCCTGAATGTGATAACACTAATAATATTCGGAGAATAGTACGTATTATCAAGCTCTTTATAAAGCATTTGTCTCCTGTCATGTCCTCCCTTCCTCCCTCAAGACTCTTCAATCTATGCCCTTCCCCTTAATGTGAAAGACCCGGCTCCACAGTCATAAAAGGCAAATATAATGTCATGATTACGGGTGACTATAGACGGGGTTTTGGATTGCAGACTGGAATTACTGACCACTTCACCACATGACTCGTGACTACACTTAATTACAGCGCCATCGCTGATCTCCACATTTTACAAATCACTACAGCACACGCTAAATCTTTCCAGTCTGCTTTCACTAGTCGTTTCCCGGTAACGGATCTTAAAAATGGAAATTCTTCAACTGCACCGACCAACTCTTTTCTTTACAAACTCCCTTACGACTGAAAGCTTCTAAACTTGTCCCTTACTTATAACATCTCAGCATGGACCGCGTAGAGAACATCGTTTATCGTTTTACTCTAAGCGTTTCCGTGGGAACGTGTTTGTTTGTGAAGGCGTTACACGGAAACGGTGGAGTATACTTGCTTATTAGGAACTTACATAGCAGTGGACATTGTTTCGTTGTATGTTCCAAGGTCGTTACCCAGTAACGGCTCTTTACGCTACACTAAATATGGTTCCGTATACTTCAAATCGTATGGTTTTAGGCAGCAGACAGGAAAAACAGACTCCAGTCCTCTTACAATTCGTCAGGGTTACTCGTATCTTCAGCTTCCTGTTTGGCCATCGCGTTTTCAAGACTTCTGTAGACAGGGTTCGTGTTATTCTTTTAATCACAATACTTCTATTCTCAGTTTGTATACACAACCCGGGAGCCGGAACAGTTCAGTCGGTATAGCAACTTGCTACGGGTTGGATGGCCAAATGGTCGGAGTTCGAATCCCTACAAGACTTTTCTCCACGTCGTCCAGACCAGCTCTGGGGCCCGTCCAGCCTCCTATTCAGCAGGTACCGAGGGCTCTTTCTCTGGGGTTAAAGTGGCCGGGGTGTGAAGCTAGCCACTCACCCACAACTAGTATAGAGGTCAAGAATACGTGTATTTATACTACATCAGCTCCCCCGTACGTCTTCACAAAGTAGTTTGTAATTAGTTAAGCACAGGGACAACCTTACCTTGTATACGCAACCACAAGGGCTACTTATCATCTTCAATTGTACAGTACCTCGCTCTTTTACGATGAAACTAGAAACTATATGTGATTAAAGGCTCTCTTGGAGGTGACTACGAGGATTCAGAGCTTCAGGGAAGATGGAAGTAAGAAGTTCTTCCGAAACGTTGGAATCAAACTACATTAATTCATATCCCAATCACCACTCTTCTTAAGGTGTGGGTATTATTACTAGGAAAAAACACACCGAATCTCTATTACAAAGATCATTCGGTTAATGACGTTTCAGGAAAAAGCCGTTGCTTCTTCTGAGAACCTTAAATTAAGCCTTAGCTGCTTCCTTCCAAATTATTTCTAATTAATTATTCCCAGTTTTCGAATCACTTGGCGCCGTATCCGCGTCTGAGTTGCTGACACTGTCGATAAATAACATACAAATAAAGGTAAAACTATGCCTATAACAGGCCGTGGAGGCCCAAAGGGCTGTGAGACGTCGAAGCTACCACATTTTCTAGACAATAAACTCACAGATGGCAGTGAGGTTGTCACCCTTGCGCGCCGGCCGCCCTTTACACCCCAGGAAGATTCCTGGCACTCATTTATGTTAGAGGCTGAGTCGATCCCAGGGCCATAGTGCAGCTGGAAGGATTAGGTCAATTGAAAAATCCAATGAACACATCGGGAATAGAACCAGCGACCTTCCGGCTTGTAGCATACTGCCCCAATAAAATACAAATACAAACAGAAAGTACAGAGGGTGAATCATTTTGAATGCCAACCGAGATTGAGACATAACTCAACACGGAGAGTTTGGAAAAACTGTAAGTATTCCTCAAGGGGCCACTGTTTCAAAAAGCATGTTTAGTAATTCGCTACGTCGCCTGTGACATCATCATTCCTGAACTTGCATTAGTCTCGCAGTATGCTCCTTTTATCGTTAGACAGGCATATGTGCACGGTACAATAACTTTTTCTCGCAGTTACAAACTAAGTTCATGGAGCTGAGCCCTTCGTGAGAAGCCGCCAGTTGAGCAGCCACTCAAGTATTTTCCAGTATTTTATGGAATCAGAAGGTTCGTTGCCGATCACAGTGGCCGCGCGGTCTAAGGCATGAACTGTCTTCGCCCGATCAAACACTGTGGTTGTGGGTTCGAATCCTATTCGAGGCATGAATGTCTGTGTGCGTTTATTCTGGGTAGGTAGTGGCCTTGCGACGGGCTGCTCCTCCGTCCAAGGAGTCTACCGACGGTGTATAGAATAAGAAACTGAAAAAGCGGCCAAGGTCCAAGAAAGGGCTGTAGAGCCATAATAGAAGGTTCATTACCGTGTTCACAATATCCCTCCACTAGCCCTTATCATGAGGCAGATAAATCCGGTCCATACGACCCGATCCTACATCTCTAAGATCCATCTTAATATTATCCTCCCACCTAAGTCTAGGCCTTCCTAGTGGTCTATTTCCTTCTGGCTTTCTTCTTCTCCATGCGTGCCCTATTCATGTGATCATCCTTGGCTTGATCATTCCAATTACACTCTGCGACGAGTACAAGTTGTGAAGCTCCTCATTATGCGGTCGCTGTTATATATGTTTTCCTTTGGCGCTATAGCCCCAATTTGGGCTTTGGCATACCTCCATGAAACTCTCCGTTTCACTTTGGTTTACTAGATCTTAGATATTCGGTAGGACTCCTTGGGCGGATGATCAGCTCGTCGCAAGGCCTCTACCTGTACACAAACACAGAAAAACGCACATACACACACAAACACCAAACACCCATGCCCTGAGTGGGATTCGGACCCACGATCCCGGCTTCCGAGAGAGCGAAGACAGTGCATGCCTTAGGTAGGCCGCACACCGACATGCGTCAAGACATGTAACAGTCAAGACACGATGTCTGCGATATGACGCAAAGAAAGGAGCACAGTTGAAACGAATGAGGTTATAAAAACCGCCGCCGCACAACGGCCTGAACCATGATGCTGACGGATCACGAATGAAGCAAGGCTGCGTATTTTGTCACATGTCTTGATGCTTGTCTTGACGCAGTTGGTTTGCGGCCGCCCTTAGACCGCCCGGCTACAGTGACCGTCCGCTGTTATAAATAATGGTGCTAAATCCCTTTTTTATTCAATATGAATATGCAGAAACATTCTATCACCGAGTTCTGTTCCTTGATTTTGTTAGAATTTCATCGTTACTGTATCTGAGGTCTCGTTAATTTATCATGTCCTTGTGACTGATGTGTTTCTTAACTATTAGAGTGCTATGGTACTAAACAGATCACAATCTTGGATTCTTCGCTGTGGAAATCATCGCCAATGTCCGCGTCAACTGCAACAACTGAATTATCAATAACCGTATACAGAGAGCATATTTAGGAATTATGCATTTGAGAATGTTAACGCAATGTTGCAGTCACATTTATTAACGAAAACACAGCCTAATACAACACAACACAACTTGACTGCATCCTGTTATCAGCTACAGCACTACTACTGCGCAGGCTTCCCTTTGAACAAATACGTAACTGCTCGCGCATGCGTACCGAAGCTACAACAGGAAACATCCATAGCTATATAACAGTTGAGAATCTGAACCATGTTCGTATGACATTTCTAGGTTGACCTCAGGAATGAGATTCTGGAAACACCGACATACACCAACCGGACACTCTGTATATAACAATTACCATAAAACGTCACGGGGAGTGGCCTCAGACTTGTTGGGGCTCTATGGCGCCTGGACACAGCGTCACTTACAGCAGCCACTAACTTGATCTTTAAGGAGACGAGACCGGACGCTTGCTGCAACTTATTACTTTCTTGGCCGTCATTACGTGGAGAAACCAGTTTTCGCGCGCCAAAATTATGGGCGGAAATAGTACGTCACGGTTCCAGATTTGCTGGCATCTCGTCCGGCCAGTTGCTCTCTTTTGTTTTCTCGTTTTCTGAACCTGAGTCCCTGATGCTTAATGCCTCCGGAACGGATGGACGGGTANCGTGGTCCCCGATGCCTAACGCCTCCGGAACGGAGGGACCGGTACCCCCCCCCCCCCAATGAGACTCTCTGGAGCTCCTCTGCTCTGTTATC
Source organism: Cryptotermes secundus (assembly GCF_002891405.2). Lineage (NCBI taxonomy): Eukaryota > Metazoa > Arthropoda > Insecta > Blattodea > Kalotermitidae > Cryptotermes > Cryptotermes secundus. Next base: position 1,480,094 of record NW_019721009.1, on the reverse strand, counting down.
TTCATCAAAACACTTTTTATAGACAGAAGAATATTATGGAAACTGTTACACAGCAAATCTAATTACAGGACGAAGAGAAAAGGGGACATAAAACGAGCAAGTTCTGCTTAACCTATACATGCAATATAACGACGCGTGAACAAGAAAACTGAACTTCCTTTCTTGCTTCTCACTTGTAACAACACCAAACTACACTCTCGGAGTTTCAGGTGCCTATTCATGTGATAGATTGATGACGGACTTGTCCTCGAAATATACAAAACTATAATTTTGCCTGTAGTTTAGTATGGGTGTGAAACTTGGTCTCTGACGTTAAGGGAAGAACACAGACTCAAGGTATTTGAGAACAGGGTGCTGAGGAGAACATTTGGACCGAAGAGAGATGATGTGACGGGAGGTTTGAAGAAAACTGTATATCAGGAGCTTCATAATCTGTACTCTTCACCAACTATAATTAGAATGATCAAGGCGAGGATGAAATGGGCAAGACATGTAGCACGCATGATGAATGCGTACAGGAATTTGGTGGAAAAGTCAGAAGGGAAGAGACGACTACGAAGACCTTATTGGTAGTTGGAGGATAATATTAAAACAGATCTTAGAGCGATATGATGGGGTGGTATGGACTGGATTGATGTGGCTCAGGATAGAGACTAGTTGATGGCTCTTGTGAACACGATAATAAACCTTCGGGTTCCATAAAATGTTCGGAAGTTCTTGAGTGGCTGCACAACTGGTGGCTTGTCAAGAAGGGCTTAGCTCCATGGAGTTGGTTAGGTTTATCAGATCATGATGATGCCTTTGTGTTTGTATATCCATTTTATTAATTTTTGAATGCCTGAACCAATCTTTATGAAACTTGGCATGTATATCATGGCATCTGGGCCCATCTCAACGGCGTACTTCATAAATCCTTCCCATCAGTCTGTGTGTCTGTATGTGTAATCCCCCTATCGTTATTAGGCAACGGCTCTTTAAAAACGTCACCGCGGCAACGAAAACACAAGAAAACATATATGAATTGTTACACGTGTCGTTTTCTATGCGGTCCGTGTAGTACCAATGGGACGTGGGTGATTAGTTCTCTCCAGAATATCCACAAACTTGTCTTTTAATTATTAAAGGCACTTATCGTCTCGTTTACTCTGTTCATATTTCATGTTGGGTACTGCCTTCTGGGTTGTAACGGCGTGTAGTTCGAAGAAAGCTCGACGTTTCGGATGAATATATCGTTTCTATCTTCAAGGTCGAGGAGGAACGCAAGCAAAAAACATCAGAAGCAAGCGACAAACTGAGCATGGTGTTACAACCCACAAGACTCTCACCTTCATAGTCACAGGCGTGGGAACCTCAGACCAATCAACTCATGTTCTAATAATTTTAATTTGACCTTTCTCTTTCTTTCTCTCGTATTAGGCCCTCTGGCCTGTTTCCCATCAGAATTAATGTGGAACTATTCATCTTACAGACATTTAGGCATCCTTGGACGGTGATAAGCCCTGTCGCAAGGCAGCTGCCTGCACAGGACAACACAAACACAGAAGAAATACGGACAGGCATTCATGCTTCGAGTGAGATTCGAACCCACGATCCCAGTGTCTGAGCTGCTGAAGACTCTCATGCCTTAGACCACGCGACCAGTGTGATCGGCACGGTACTTTCATTTCTGTAAATAAACACAATCTTTCTCTGAGCTCATTTCCTGTAATGATCTCTGGACCAGCGGCGTATTTTTGCATACACTCGACATGAAGGTTATGCCAGTAAATGAGAAATACGAACTATAGCGGACACTTCCCTTCCGTACTTACAGCCATTTTATGAGTTACGCTGTCCATATAACTGAGCTCTGGGCGTTGCTGGACAGTATAACAGATTTCTACTACATAAGAACAACATAAAACAAGTCCTGCATGAATACGAGACAGTAAATTTATTGCTGAACGGTGGCAACCGTCACCTTACTTAATCCTGAAATTCATCTACATGACATTTAAAAAAGTTAAACTCGTACCTGACAGAAAATACGTCTCCATTACAAAGACCAGCCGGTTAATGGTGTATAGGGTAATAATTGTTATTTATTGCGAGAATCATATAAAACTTATAATTACACTTTGTAGGCGAAATGTTGGGTTTCTAAATGATAAAGCAGGTGGTATGTCTAGTATTTACCGTCCTATATTGTAGCGTGTGGAGCCATTGCTATGCAGCGACAGCGAGATTGGCGGATATACCAGGGCCGTTTCTGGGCAACGATTCTGTAAACACGTTCCCGCAGCAACAGACACGAAAGCAACAATAGACGAGCTGTGTGTCTACGTGGTCCGTGCAGAGATATTATAAGCAAGGATAAAGGTTAGAGCTTAATTCAATTATGTACGGGAGTCTGTGAAGACAGAACTTGAGCCGGAGGCAGAGGGATCACCATTGTTGGAGCCGTTACCAGGAAATCTCTAGTAACAGACTAAGAACACTAGACCATGTTTCAAGTGAGCTGTAAGTGTGGAAATAGCGATACTGTTATTTGTAGTTGCGACCTGTAAGTTGTGAATAAATCGAATCACCAATCCAATTCCCGTCTGTAGTCGCTCACACTACGTGACAATATGTAAGGTCAAACCATGTTGTAGAAAACAAAGGCATATGCATGTTATTGAATTACTATTTTAAGATGAAACCTGTCCTTAAATTAGCATATACACGTTAGCTTTCAAGTGTACACCGAATTCGCACAACCCAGATAATACGGTGGGGTGGGGGCAGATTCAAAGCTTCAGTAACGGTGTGTATATTACCAACACAACACTTCTTGAACTACATCTAAAAGCTTCCTTTCTCAGAATTAAGTACCTGATCTCCGTTCACATTACAGGGTTATGAAATTCTTGGAAACATTATTTTATTTAATTGTAGTTGTAATTGTATTTGTTGTACTTGTAACCGTATTTGCATTGTGTTCATTGTGTGAAGTGTATCCTTTATTTCTTGTGTAGTTTTGTGTGACGCGTGTTATTTGTGTCTTATTGTAGTATCACTGCCATCGGGTAAAAACCAATTTGCAGTTTAAATAAAATAATAATAATAATAACAAATAAAAAATGCAATGTTCTATAGATGTGAAATAAAGATAGAGGGTAGTACATCTGTTATGCTATTACAGATGGCTCTACTGGTCAGTGAGGATTGGGTAGTGGATAGGCAGACCACAGTAAGACAGTTTAGAGAATTCTTTCACCTCCGATGGATGTAAAGGCCAGTCTAAGACATTTTGGAACGATAATTCATCTCTGATGGATTAAAACATCAGAGAAAGAGACTTCCATACCTGCTGGATGCAGATGCTGGTGTAAGAAATTTTAGAAAAGTGTTTCGTCTTCGGTAGCGGCACAGGTCAGCCTAAGAAATTCTTAGAAGGTGTTCGCCTATTACTAGAGGTACAAGAAAATTTAAATTACTTTAGATCATGTCTTCTATGTATACTAAATGTCACATTCTAAAAGTAAAACTACCGAAAGTTAACGACGAATTTTCTGTTCAAGTTTCTACATATCAATTAGAAGCTATTTTTAGAATCTATAGATATAGCAACGGACCTACGAGCACCATAACCGTCTGTGTGTGTGCATAAGCAACACCATTTATTATTACCATTACAACTACCTACTTTAGAATGTAATCATATGGACAAATCTTAACTGTACTTTAATTATGTAACTAGTCCATTTTAAGACTTTTACCTTCAATGTAATTTTATATTATTTGAAAATCTAATATTACATCGTGTAATTAGCACGTAATTCAATAGTTCAAGAAATTTCTAAGTGTATTTACCTGATGATGGCTTATTGTAAGCCGAAACATGTAATAAAGTTGCACTTGATACTACAAACATATATTATTAATTCTTGTGTTGTGACACCTTTCAATAAAAGAGATATTTTTAGAATCATTAATGAAATTCCAGATGGGGAAAGATTATCAAAACATAATAAAATATAGTGTAAAAACATACTCAACGTCCTATCGTAACATGATACTCTACACGCCAAGAAATTAAGTGTCCGCGGCCGATGGTTTTAACAGTTCTCCGTCGATGGTTCCTTTAAGGACTACCGTACAACGAAATAATATCATGAAGTTTTGCTGATTTACTCTGCACTTCAGCATTTTCACTGCAATAATATTTGACATAATTTACGAATTCTTTTTCAGTTTTCATAAAGGTTTACGGAATTACAATATTAACACAGAGCTACAGTGACATAAAAGTAAAACAAATTTTGAAATTACTTCATGAAAATGCTACTTACTCACTCATCAAAAATGTTACATTTTGTAAACAGAAGCTCCGCGCACTCAGAATTGTGGCTTATTCGCTCAAAGCAAGAACCGCGGAGTCACAACAGCCGGCCGATACTAGGCAGGGGCCCGTAAACAAAACAGAGGAATGGTCTTTTCTGCACTGTCCATGCCAGCAACAATGGAATACATCATGCTGTCGCTGAACAACAACTGCACTGCAACAGAGGAAGTTTGTTTTCTACGCTGTCCGTGCCGATATGTTATAAGCAGGGCTAGTTAAGAGCGGAACGATCGCCATTAAAAGCGGTTACCAAGCAACGGCTAGTGAAGACTGTAACTGCGAACTGTGTCCTACAGTGATTTGTGAAGTGTGTAGAACAGCGAGAGCATAACCCTTACTTCTAGTTACTAGTTGTAAGAGTTCAATAAATCCGATTACCAACCCAAACATTGTCTATAGCCACTGAAATTGAAGGGCAATATGATATGATTTCAAAATGCTTTTCTAAAGGGGCATGTACTTTTCTTTTCACAAAAATGACAAGAGTTGTGGACAAAGAGACTACGGCTGACAGCTTCACTGATGACTGAATTAGTACTACCTTCCAGCAGAGTGTGCTGCGCTCTATCAGAACAACCTGTAATCTCACGTACTATAATTGCAATTTCTTATATAGAGAGATACGTACGTGAAAGCTGAAATTCAAGATAATGTGCCGTAATCAGAACATTAATCCTTAAAAGACAGAAAGTAAAGTCGAAGTTACTTTACGACTGGAGGTTTACAGCCAATCACTTCGTCTTGGCGTCAAGCTCCTTGAGACTCACGACCACAGATCTTTTCTTTTTTCAATTGAGCCCTTGCAGTAATAGTCCTCATGTAAAATCCTCTCTGATGAGAAGATGGGTCAGTTTCTTATGAATATGCTTGGCCTTTCGTCAAGTGTACGTATCGCACATATTCAAAATTCTTCCTTTTGCACTACATACAAGTCCTGTGTCAGTATAGGCTTTGCAAAGCAGATCATGCCTGTCTTACGTATTTAAAGGCAGAATTTCTTCTAAATAGCATATAAAAATTCAGTTCGTACCTCACAGGAAACGCATTACATCTGCGCTACAATGCCCAACAGTCGCTGCTGACTGTGAGAAACATACTAATCACAAAAATACACTCGTGGCCAGAATATTAAAGCAGGTGGTTCATACAGATCCATTAGACTTTGGAGGGTTAATCCAGTAATATACTGACGATGATCAGATTAACCGACTCGGTTAGTTGGAAGATGGAACATGGGCGCGTCAGCCACTGGACATGTACCCTTTTTCAACTAACCGATTCAAAAGTGCTCATTTATATTTCATTTCCGTGATAAAGATCGACTACAATTCTTTATAAAGACGATGAGTATTAACATGTTGAACTGACAATTTGGTCATAACATTAGATTTATAGAGGGAGGCTGCCTACCCTTTACACCAGCACACATCATCAGATAAGCCGTGCTCAATTGCAATATTTCAAACGCGGGCTGCATTCCATTGCTCCGGAAAGCGCGCGTTCTCAGCTCCCGGCAATTACACAGCAACGTGTTTTACGCAGGAAACAACATTGCCATGGGAGCCACTCCCTCTTCTGATTGTGATTATTTCTTTATACTTTGATTTAATCACTTCCAGACCAAAGGAATCAGGACATAAGCCTTCTCTTTTTACTCACTACAGTCTTTTTCGTATTATCCTGTTTCTCTGCCATCTTCAATGTCCAGACCTACACAACTCTGCGTTGTGCTACACCCGTGTGTTGGTAACAATGACCAGAGATACAGACTGCGTTTGTGTAATTGCGAAGTAATGTTCAGACACATGCTTTGTATCTTGAATGTCACAGAGACTCAGTTCAGAAAGAGAATATTCTGAGGTTTCTGTTATTTTTCTTCAGCCCCCACCCCCCAAATGGTGATAGAGCGATCGTAACATAGGCCACGACCACTTCATTCCATATCTCTATTGACTGGGCTGAGCTGAATAAGCTTTTATCTGAGATGACAGACCAGACGCCGATCACAGTGGCCGTGCTGCCTAAGGCATGAACGCTGGGATCATGCGTTCCAATCCCACTCAAGGCATGGATGTCTGTGTGCGTTTATTCTGTGTGTAGGTAGGGGCTTTGTGACGGCGATCCCCCATCCAAGGAGTCATACCGACAGTGTATAGGATTGAGAAACTGAAAAAGCGAGTAGGGTCCAACAAAGGGCTGTACAGTCAAAGAGAGAGAGAGAGAGAGTCTAAGCTCGAAAACGTCGTGTAAAACAAGTACGCGGGCGATGGGCAATGCATAAAAAGTTCATCACGGACTTTTATACCTTATTTTTATAACCATCACGCAAATACGATGTTATCATATACAGTTGATAAAATAAAGATAAACAAACATCAAGACCAGTAACAGCTCCAGTTCTCTATGGGCATTCCATCAAAATATAGGAAGTTCCTAAATTACGAACGAGATATGCTCCGTATGTATTCAGTCCGTACTTCGACCTGCCATAGATACAATGTTACAGATGGTGAACAGGTTCCAAGGTCAAATCATTTAACCCGTAATTAAACGGTAATATAGGACATCGGGACTGAATGCTAGCAGACACCGATGCAGTTGCAATGAAACTAACGAAACAAACTGAAAGGAGAGGGAAGCTTGCGACTATAGCTTTCTAGAATACCTCGCATTGAATGTTGAAGGTTTCCTAATGTTTCGTCAAACAGTATAGTTGTCATCCTCAAGTTTAATATCTTTGTGTGAGATTTGGAAGGCTTTACATAGGCGGTGAGCAAGAGGAGAAGCCGTGATTGGACGAAATAGAGAAGCAGCGGGCTATCCAATAGGGAGTGAACCACGTGGTTAATTAAAAGAGGTGATTTAAACGTTCTGGTGACCAAGTGGCCCTGAAAAACTGCAGTGTTTGTCGAAATGTTGGGAAAACTTTAACATTCTACGCTGTTTATCCCCAAAAGCAGATGCCGTGCATTAAAATCCGGTCGCAGAAACCTACGGACAGGTAAACAGATTATAATTATCACCATAACCATCCTTCTCTTAAAGTCTAGCAATGTCTGCCTCATTTTAAGTTGTGTCTGTCGGGGGCTAATTATTTATTCTGGGGAGAATGGAAAGATAGGTCACTTTTCTTAAGTTACTGAAGCGATTTCAGGGAACTTTCAAGGGCTTCTGATTCTTCTCTTAACTACTTGCAGTGATCCATAGTTCTGAATTACGCACGCATACTCAGCCATAAACCGTATCCCATTATATAACAAGTAATCGGGGTCCTCTATGCGTATTCACAGTCCAACCAAATCATCCATCAGTGGTGGTGGGGGGGGGGAGCACGCGCGCACACACACATATTTACAATACAAGTTTCGAGAAGTTCTCCTAAATAACCATTTTCAGCCAACGAGGTCGGCCCTCGGTACCCTGATACTTCCCCCATCTACCAGAGGTATTGGAAACTACTTGGGCGGGAAACATGTTGCCTAATTTTGCTCAGAGCTCTCCTAGAGACATGAGGTTCAAATTCCCTGAATTTCAAGGAAATGACAGCTGACGACGGAGAGAGTACCGTTGGCAGATCCATCTACATACAGAATTAGTAGAACATTCAACCAACGCATGCGTACTCGGAACATTATTAAGATTTATTGTAAAGATACATATATTCAACATCCCTACCGATGAAGAACCAATACAAAACAAACAAACTGACTCCATGGAGCCGAGTCGGTTCTTGAGAAGCCAACAGTTATTTAGCCACTCAAGAAAATCTCAGTATTTTATGGAATCCGAAATTTCATTACCTCGTTCAAAACAGCTCGCTATTGATTACTATCCTGAGAGATGAATATAGTCCTCACCACCATCATAATTTTACTCTAAGATCCATTTTAATATTATTCTACCATTTACGTCTAGTTTGTGACGATGTACATTAGTACAAACAGTATGTTTTAGGACATTATCCACGGTTTTGTCTTTATCTAAAAACATCCTATTTATTTTTCAAGGACGGTTTTTAGATAAAGACAAAACGGTGGATAATGTCCAAATACATAATATTTGTACTTCTAGTTATGTCCTTAAGGCTTTGTTACCAAAACACTGCATGCGCTACAATCCTAATAAAAAAGCCAGTGCGATAGTGAGGTTCCTTATCCTTTGAAGAAAGCAGTCTCCTGGGATTTGGCACCGTGTATATGTGGTGTTAACTGACGTTTCGGAGGGACGTATCGCCTCCATCTTCAGGGTAGAAGGAAAAAAATATAAGAATCTGCAAGCAAAGAGACCGTGAGATTTGCTTGCAGATTCTTATATATATATTTTTTCTTCTACCCTGAAGATGGAGGCGATACGTTCCTCCGAAACGTCGGTTAACACCACATATGCACGGTGCCAAATCCCAGAAGACTGCTTTCTTCATAGTCACCGCCGTGAAAGCCTCAAATCTTCCTTATCCTTTGTTCTCGAAACAGACAATACATCCATCTGACCTTACAAAGGATCTGCGCAAATGAATACTCCGTATCCAATGGAGTCATGTAAACACTAGCCTACTCTAATTTCGAAACATACACAGTGTTCCTTTATAGCTTAGTCAGGCGATCACAGGTAACGCGTGGAATTGTATTAAGCATCACGATGGATGGATGAATCCCGTCACGACCACGGAACGATGCGCGCTGGAATGTCCTCTCGAAGCGGGAATTAGCCGAGATGACGTCACAAGGCGCAGGTGCGAGGCGCAATCAAGTGAAGAGCACAACACGTGCACCCGAAACCACGAGGAGAGACAAAAAATGATTAAAAAACAGAAAGTACTACAAAAATCCATTGCTATGCGTCATACAGAAGCGCTGTGCGTAACGGCCAAAGGAGTAACCAATACTGCCAATAGCAGGATTCGGTTTTTCTTGCAAATTGTTGACCGGTGTTTATAAAACTCCTTCTCACAAAGACATATTATTCGTAAGCAAAGTTTTACAGCCTTTTGGTGATCGTGTGACACATTGTTTAAAATTATATTATTTTGGACTTTATCTATGATTCGAGTTTATTAAAACCACTATGTTTCGAATTTGTTGTTGTTTCCTTCTTCAGGTGAACAGGATACGATAGACCTATTAGTTTTGGCCCCTCAGTAGAGCCACTCTGAAAGCATGGACTGTATCAAGGGGCCGAATATAGAAACGTTTGTTAGATTCATGGTTTACACATTGGTGACTATAAACGGTACGCCGTGCAGTCTGGTATAAATTCAGTGACTTTTAGAGAAACGTAGAGAAAGAAAGATGTCCTTGCAGCCTGGTTCTTACTGGTTTCTTAACGTTTTGGAGGATCATACTGAAAGGAAGATGTCCTTGCAGCCTCGTTCTTACTGGTTTCTTGACGTTTTGGAGGAACATACTGAAAGGAAGATGTCCTTGCAGCCTGGTTCTTACTGGTTTCTTGCTTGGTTTACTTGTCGACACTGAATATGGGGGCAATGCCTTCCTCGAAAACATCGGCGATCTACTATCGGAATACAAGGGGTTACATACTCGTACCAGAAGACTTTACTTTTAAGAATAGGTCTTCTTTAGTATCCTGTTCAACTGAAGGCGAAAAAGGAAACAATTTCCGTAAAGTAGCGGTTCTTAATAAACTTTGACGACAAAGTCTATAAAATAATTGTTTCAAACATTTTCTTCTACTCATCTTTAATTTCTTCTATTTTCTCCACCCACCCATTCATTCTTTCTTACTCTGACTTTCACTTGTCCTTCCTTTCTTGTTTCTTCTCTTGTTCTTCTGTCCCGTGTTCAAATCCGAGAACCATCACATGGCAGGAGGCCTTTCCGCTAAACGCTTGGAGTTTCCCAGTCTCGGCACACCAAATTACAACTATTGCTCGCAGTCTACACTGTAGAGAACATTGCCACCATGAAAGAGTGAATGCCCGTCCATGTACTGTCCGTGTTTTTAGACCTGACAAATCTCAACAGAATGCGCAGTGAATTTGGTCGAGTTCATTACCTGAGATGAGGCTTAAGGATTAGAGGATGTGTTTGGGTTAGTCAGGGCCTTTAGTTATAGTACGAGATCCTCCCCTTTCGTACAATGCAGCTGTAAAATTGCCCCACCACTTCTTGCTACACGTCTCCTTACTTATCCTCATGTTGATGGCAGACGCCATGTCTCATACACGGCCTATACAGCATACGGGCATTCCGGCCCGCAATACACTTTCTAATTGCCTTCGTTGTTCTTTACCCTTAATTGCCTTTGGCGTCAATTTACTGCAGACAAACACAGCAAATGAGAAGCATAAATATTGCTAAACTGCAAAGAATCCAAGTATTATGTTTCTAGACATCCGTGGTCCTGTTTTTATGTAAAACACCGTCCTGCTTTCATTTAGAAACAAAACGTTTCGGAGACTAGAGTCTGTCTCCGTCTTCAGGTAAAGCCTACTTAGTGGGGCCCAATCGATAGAGCCGATCCCTGTCTCCGCAGACTGGAGTCTGTCTCCGTCTTCAGTTAAAACCTACTCAGTTGGGCCCAGTCCCCATCTCCGGACGGAGACAGAATCCACTCTCCGAAACGTTGTGATTTTAAATAAAAACAGGACGACGGATGTCCAGAATCATAATATTTGTATTAATATACCATCGTCACATGGCACGCGGTAGGATATTTGGTTGAATCACTATGCTACAAGCCGGAAGGCCGCGGGTTCAAGTCCCGATGAGGTTATTAGATTTTTTTCAGTTGACCTAATCCTTCCGGTCGCACTATGGCCCTGGGGTCGACTCAGCCTCTAACAGAAATGAGTACCAGCAATTAATGAAATAATTTTCTTGGGGAGTAAAGCGCGGCCGGCGCGTAAGGCTGACAACCTTACCGCCATCTTTGAGCCGATTGTCTAGATAATGTGGGACCCTCAACGTCTCACAACCCTATGGGCCTTCACGGCCTGTTGCAGGGATACCTTTACTTTTTACTTTTTACCATCGTCACAAACTTTTAGATCTTCTTTGCATAGAATCGTATATGCAGTCAGTACTACGACTAGTAATAAAGCTTGTAAATAGCAGCAATATTGCGCTGCACACAGATTGTTGTTATCTCAAACAGTACTTTCTTCTGCGACATAGTATAGTCTGGTAGGTATTTACTAACGTTTCGGAGGAACCTGCTGCCTTTATCTTCACTGTAGAAGAGTGACAAGCTTGAGAGAAATAGTAAGCGATAGAGGGTAAGGAGGGCACTATCTACCATCAAGATGAAGACAGTAGGGCCTTTCGAAACTTCGGTAAATATCTACCAGATTACATGGCGTCACACCCCAAAAAGTAGTAATTTTCATAATCATGACCGCGAGAACTTAGAACCTCATACATTTTTTCTTGCTTGTACGTCAATGTAAATCGGAATGCAACAAATGTATACAATGGGCGTGACAATACCAAGGCTACCAGCAGTTCTTCAGAAATTTTATAGTCTGAGTAGTAGACTCAAACCGTCCGAACTTGAATTCCTAAAGCAGAATAAGGGAAGAAACATTCAAGCGAAAAGGCAGACAGATAATGGCTTAGGTAACAACTACTCTAATTTATAGATTATATGCATTCCGTGCAAACAACGTATAACGGACTGTTAACATCTTCCGTAACTCTTAATTTTCTTGAATGATAAATGTGCGCTGATCGCAGTGGCCGCGCGGTCTTAGACATGAACTGTCTTCGATCGCTCGAACCCTGGGATCGTGGGTTCGAACCCGACTCAAAGCATTGATGTCTGCCTGCGTTTATTCTGCGTTTGTGTTGTTCTGTGTGTAGGTAGCGGCCTTGCAACGGGCTGATCCCCCGCCAAAAGAGTCCTATCAACTGTGTATAAGCTCAAAAAACCGAAAGAGCGGCCAAGGTCCAACAAAGGGAAGTAGAGCCAAAGATAGATAGAGAGATGTGTACCAAAGTACAATTAGTCTGCAGGACTCGTAATAAAACAATTCCTTTCGGCGGTCAAATGGAAAATTTATTCTGAGTTATATTAAAGCTGACTGGTAGTGGTAAGGATTTTAATTCAAGATGACAGCTTGAAGCTATTGCAGGATGCTCTAAAGACAGACCTGCCATGCTGCACCTGTTTCTGGTTATAGAGCGTACAACGCATGGCACACGCACATGGTCACCAGGCTGCAGCAGTCCCTCTTGCTGACAACACGTTCAAGTGATAAGGCATCAACGTGCATAAACCAAATACCTTCATGGAGCAGAGTCCGTCTTTGCGAGCCAACAGTCGCTCAACCACTAAAGAAATTCCAAACATCTTACGCAATCAATAGGTTTGTTACCGTGTTCACGTGAGCTCTCCACTGGTCCCTATCCTATGCCAGATCGAACCAGTTCAAGCCGCTCTATCCCGTTCCTCTACGATCCATTTTAATATCAACCTCCCATCTACGTTTGTCTTCCTACTGAGCTATTTCCTTCTGATTGTCCCACCAAAATCCTGTTTGCATTCCTCTTCTTTTATGCGTGCTGAATTCCCTTCCAATCCCATCCTCTCTAATCTGCTCATTCTAGTTGTATTTGGTGGGGAGTACAAGTTATGAAGCTCCTCACTATGCAACTTTCTCCAACCTGATATTATTTTTTTCTGTCTTCACTCCAAACATTCTCCTTAGCACTACAATCTCAAACACACACTCTATGTATTTCCTTTAATGTCAGAGACCAATTTCACACCCACACAAACCCACAGGCAAGAATATGTGTATACCTTTATATTAACATTTTCAGACAGCAGATGAGAAGATAAAAAGTTCTGAACTGAATGGTAGCAAGCATTACTGGAATTTAATGTGCTCTTAATTTGTTCATTAATCAAATTCTGATCTGTTACTGTCATTCCCAAATATTTCAAGTCTGCCACATTTTCAAAGAATCCATTAACTACCTTTATATTATTATTTCCCCCCTGCATTCAGGTGACGTCAACATATACTTAGTTTTCTCTGTTTACCTCCAGACGTCCTTACTAGCGTCAGTATAATTCGAGATAGTTTAAAATAATGCAAGAATTTACTAAATTTAACAAAATTTGAAATAAAATGCCACAACTTACGTTACTATCGTATAAAGTAATTCATTGCGGGGCAGAGGAATGGTTGAAAAATTAACAAACTTTACATTTTATCACTTATAATCACACGCTCTTTAAAATATTTGGATATATCATCATGAAAATTATATTTTATCGAGAATCAGATTTCACCTAAGGACTTTAGCGCTGCGTGTGACACGTGGAAAATACAATGAGTGAAGATGACTTACGTAACTTCCTTTACACATAACATACCTCCATCATTTGATATCGATAATAAGATAAGAAGTATTCCGTGATGTTTTATGTGACTTGTGGTCATTTGGGTGTATGAATACGGTTCCGTCACGGTACACTGACAATTAGTATACGCATTTCACGGGTGAGCAAAGCAATATTTTGAGCACGTGGGACTCTTTTTATTGAAGGCCGCAAATACGTGCGTATCCTGTTTACGTTTAGTATTTCTTAGCATTCTAAATAACTTACAGTACATTGAAGCACGCAGATTTACAGCATCATTTAATTCTTTTGTCTCTACTTTCCATATTTTGCAAAAATCAGAAAGTTCTGGTACGAACTAATCACCTACTTTTCTTCATAGGTGGAGGAAGGTGAACTCATAAGCCTCATCAGCCTATAAGTATTATGTTTTTGGACATTATCCATCGTCTTGCCTATTTTTTAAAACACATCTGAGTAGGTTTTACCCGAGGACGGGGACAGAAGCCAGTCTCCGAAACGCTGTGATTTCAAAAAGAAACAAGACTTTTTTTTTTAAAATAGACAAGACGATGGATAATGTCCAAAAACATAATACTTGTAGCAATATACCATCGTCAGACTTTTTGATCTTACTCATCAGCCTATTTCCTCATTTGGAAAAAGGAGGGGAATTATTATTATTATTGTTATTAGAGGGGGTGGGTTTCTCCATGCACTTAGACCAGTTATTGGTCCACTGTACGTCCCCCTTTAATTTCTACTGTCGCCATACCCTACAGGTACCGGTGCGTGCTATCAGCCCCGTTCAGCCAACGAAGTCGGCTGTCGGTACCTGATATTTCCCCCATCTACCAGAGTCATTGGAAACTACTTGGGCGGGAAATTGTTGCCTAATTTAGCTCAGAGGTCTCCTAGAGACATGAGGTTCTTTTACGTGCCGTAAATCTACGACACGGGACCCACGGCTTAAAGTCCCTCTCGGAGGACTTGTTCCGCCCTTAAAAATTCCACGACCTCCGCCGGGTTTGAACCCGCGTACCTTGATTCATGAGGTGGGAACGTTACCCCTAGACTACGGAGGCCGCTAAAAGCAAGGGGATACAAAGCCACACAGACAAGGAGATGTCATAAAACTTTAGTTTAAAAAATAAGGGTGATACACAGACAGCAAGGTGATATAAAGATAAATACGCTAAAAATTAGGCTTACGAAATCATTTTGTTGCCTATCCCCCCCATGTTTGCTAGACAAAGGCTGGGTAAAAACGTTCCCGCGGCAACGAATAAGCACGCAACAATATAAGAATTATTGGATTCGTCGTTTACATTGCGGTCCGTGTCGCGTCACGGGAAAGTGGGTGATTAATTCTTCCAAGAACTTCCTGTTTGAGAAAGCGTTCTCAAGGTATTGCTGGAAAATACATTTCGCTACAGTTACATTATTTCGGTAATGAGGTCGAAAGCTGAAATAAACTAATCAAACAGAATGATTCAACATGTATACTGGATTATCCAACGGAATCAGCATTAAAATAAAATTATGCATGGGATAAGCAACTGCGTGGTTTATTGAAATAGGTTTTAATTCTGAGAGGAGTTCGAACTATAACTGCAACACTAGCTTCAAATTTAAATAATAATAATAATAATAATAATAATAATAATAATAATAATAATAATAATAATAATAATAATACACACCATACAAGAACCTATACATAATTCAAGACTAAAAACTTGTTCAGTTACAACTTCTTTTTTTGTTAGCAATTGAGAAGCGAGAAATAAACCTAGACTGTTGTTTCCTGTCTACGAAACGAGATGCATATCACCGTTTCTTGTACTGGAGAAATGTTCATTGTTTGTAACGAAAACTGAAAATATTCAGAGGCAAATTACGAAAGAATCAAAATCACTGACACCTTAAACAAAGCGGTAAAGCTATCCCTGTAACAGGCCATGGAGGGTCCATATGGTTGTGAGACGTCGAGGCTCCCACATTTTCTAGACAATCGGCTCACAGATGGCGGTGAGGTTTTGAACCACACGCGCTGGCCAACCTTTAGCCACAGGAACATTCCCGGTACTCATTTCTCTTAGAGGCTGAGTCGACCGTAGGGCCATAGTGCGGCTAGAAGTATTAGGTAAACTGAAAAAAATCAAAAGATCTCATCGCGAATCGAACCAGCGACCTTCCTGCTTGAATCATAGTGCCTCAACCAATTACTCTACCGCATGCCCACTGCCATTTTAAACGAAGGTAAACAATTAGTTTGAATTAAATGAAGTCATAGTGCTACAAAGTTATTGTTACAGGACTTCCTGCAAGCCATAGTGTTCTCAAGTAAGTGGTCCACACATGTCACATCCTTCGCAGAACAGGGGACTAGCTGAAGGCTATTGTAACCGTCTTGCCAACAGAAACTGAACGAAAGAAGTCAGGCTATTGCCAGCCCTTACAACGCGACCAACAACCATGTACTGCGCGTTTTCATCTAACTCCATGAAGCAATGTTCTTCTTGGGAAGCCGCCAGCAATTCTGACACTCAAGAATTTAGATGTCATAAAATGTTGGGAAAAGTTTCATTATCTTGTTCACAAGAGACCTCCACTGGTACCTATCCTGAGCCACATCAATCCAGTCCATACCATCCTATTCATTTTCTGTAAGATCCAGTTTATCCTTGCAATTATGGCTGAGTCTTTCCCTCTGGACTCTTTCGTTCTGGCTTTCCCTGAAAAATCATATATACGTTCGTCTTCGCCCCAGTGAGTTCTACATGTCATGCCCATCTCATCCTCCTTTACTTGATCATTCTGTATTTGATGATGAGCACAGGTTACGAAGCTCCTCATTATGTGGGTTTTCCTCCACTTCCTATCAATTCATCCCTCTTCGCCCCAAATATTCTACTCAGCACCCTGTAATGTCAAAGACAAAGTGTTACACTTATGCAAAACTTTAGGGGGGTTCCTATTACTTATGAGCAAGGTCTGCATCTGTAAATATAAAGATCCAAGCTGTAGTAGTAGTCACGGTATTGCCCGCCAGGAGGTGTCGTAGTCTCGACATTTGTACAGAAACAAATCTTGTGCTTTCATATCATTATATATGGAAACTCTAGCCTGAGATGGAATTCAGTGAAAGCAGTTGCATTCTATCGAGTTTAGTGCTTTAGTATAAATGTAAACGTGTTTTCCCCAAATATTTCAAGTTATTGATGTTAGGTACTTTTGATGAAGTTCCTTTTTAACAACTTCCCGTTGAAACTTAAACGGGCTGTAGACCAGTCTTGAATAAACTACATTAGTTAGCTCACTGAGACTTTACGAGAGTTGTGCCAGGAATTAACGGTATATATAAGACCTTTTGAGTTCTGACACGTGCTAAATAGGATACTAGGATAATCCCAATTTGTACAGATGTCCTTTTTAAGTGATGGAAACGTGATGACAGTTTTGTCACAGATTTTAAAGGGAACCAGTTGAGCCCCAACTGTTCCCCAATTTAGCCAGGAGCCTGGAGCTTCGCGTGTCTATACCCGGTCACGGACAGTGTGTTCTATTCCTTGTGGTTCTTTACAACCATCCTGATGGTTTCATCAGAGATGCAACAGGAAGCCTCCGGTCCCGCGACTGTTTTGTCAGTAAGCTGGCCAGTTTACAGCCTGCTACCTGCCTCCCCCACCCTGTGCCATGGTACATATTTCCGTTGTATCCTGTTATGTTCTTACATTATCATCAGGGACTGCACACGGTACCATGACAGTTTCGAATTAATCTGAAAAGAGAGGAGTACGTCACTCACGGAATATCCGCAAATGAATAAGTGTATTGGTGCTGTACCTGCTGACCGGGATCTGAAGCTATCCGCGCGTGCGCACACACAGAAAGAAGATAAAGTACGGCCCTCAGTTGTGCAGTGAAGAACAGACGTATAAGAGTACTATCTTCTGGGATATAATGCCGTTTAGTCTGTTGAAAAGTAATCGACGTTTCGACGGAAAATTTCGCTTCCATCTTCACATTCGAAGAATAAACCGATATGTTCCTCAGAAACGCTGGTTGTATTTCATCAGACTACACGGCGTTACATTCCAGAAAATATAACTCTTCATAACCACCGTTGTGAGAACGTAAAATCCTGCATAACAGACGTGGATTCCAAAATATTTATACGTGTATGATTAAGGAGTGTTGAAACCGCATCACGCCTCTAAGGTAATGTAATGATCTCGTTCCATTAAACGGAGACAGGTACTTAAAAGCAAGAACGAGTACTAAGCATGGTATTACTGACTTTCTGGACTTCATAATGTCACGTGTATGGAGAGACTAGAGACAAGGTTTGGATTGGTAATTGGATTTATTGAACTCTTCATTTATTCATCAACGGCTCTAAAGACCTTTGTTGGGCCCTGTCATTTTCTTCAGTTTCGTAATCATTTTTACACGGACGGAAGGATTTCTTGGACGGGGGATCAGCCCGTTGCAAGGCCGCTAACTACACACAGGACAACATAAACAAAATAAACGCATACATAGACATCCATGCCTTGAGTGGGATTCGAACCCACGATCCCAGCGTTCGAGAAAGCGAAGACACTTCATGCCTTAGACCGCGCGGCCACTGTGATCGGCACTGAACTCTTACGGAAAGTAACTACAAGTAACTATAGCGCTAAAGCTAACTTACAGCCTCTACAGTTCAGTACAGCACGCGCAAGGTCTTCTCAGTCTGCTTTGTTTTCATCGGTTTTCGTCGGGTAACGGCTTCCAACGCCGTAGCTGCCTTACCTTCCGTGTTCACGTCCTTACTGCCTGGTGACTGCCTCACAACTAACTCCTACTCGTCTAACTGCCGTCTTAAGACTCTCTCGTAATCGCAGCTGCTCCATCGCATAGAAAACATCCCTCCCAACAGTTGTTCTACTGTTGCGTCACGTAGATATCGCAAGGACCACGTAGAAAACACCGCTTCCCAGATACTGAATTGTTGCGTGTTACGAATCTGTTCTCTGGTAACGGGCGTATTTGCAGAGGTGTTCCCCAGCAACGGCTGGCTCTGCTGGCTTCACAGTTCTTGCCTTGAGCAAGTAGCACAGTACATTGTCTGATATTTTAAACCAGAACGTATTGTTCCCGAAGGTGATCTGCCAGCGTCCTCGGTTGGGGGTACCTATACAGTTGAGCACGTTCAAAGCAGCTCATTCAAACCACTGGGCCCATTGATAGGCTCCGTGGGGTGGGGTGGGGTGAGACTGAATCCACTTGGTACTTCGACCACTAATTGGCCTATTGTACTAGCCTCGGATGATACATGATGATGAATGTGGAGCAGTCCATGGAATGAGAATTGGCAGGGGAAACCGAAGTACTCGGAGAAGACCTGTCCCAGTGCCACTTTGTCCACCACAAAACCCATGGAGAATCCTATCTTATGGGATAAAACGCCTTGCAATCCGGTGAAAGTCAACCGACGGTTCGCCTCCATATTCTTGTTCTTCCTTCCTATATAACAATAGGTCTTCTGCAAGCAACCTATTATGCTCGGTATATATTTCATGTTGATTTCTTGCTTTGTTTGTTCGTCAGCCCTGAAAATTGACTTTCATAGGCCTACGGCGTTGTATCCCAGGAGACAGCTCTTCAGTCCTGACTCTTCACCATCATCATAATCATCATCATCTGCAAGGTTTAGGCCTTATGATATGTTCCGATCTTCAGTTTAAAGATCCTTCTTTTTCTCTCTCGTGTTCTGTATCTTGTTTTAATTAAAATCTATAAAATCGTACAAAATCCTCGGCGACCCTCACAATTATCACTGTTACAGCCGTTCTGAAATTCCTAGTCCGTCTAATCGGCCTATAATCACGCCATTTTATATTTACATAAGGTCTACTGTTTGTTAAAAAGTAAAAAGTAAAGCTATCCCTGTAACAGGGCTTGGAGGTCCATAGGGTTGTGAGACGTCGAGACTCGCACATTTTCTCTAGACAATCGGCCTACAGATGGCGGTAAGGTTGTCAGACTTACGCACCCGCCGGCCTTTACACCCCAAGAAAATTCCTGGTACTCATTTCTGTCAGAGGCTGACTCGACCCATGGGCCATAGTGCGGCTGGAAGGATTAGGTAAATTGAAAAAGAAAAAAAATCCACCTCATCGGGACTCGAACCCGTGACCTTCCTGCTTGTAGCATAGTGCCTTGACCAACTACTCTACCGCGTGCCCCCCCTACTGTTTGTTATTCTGCCCTATTGTAAGTTAACAAGTACTTACAAGTAGGACCAAATATGGCAACAATAACCCGGAGGAGGTATGCCTACAGCCCCGAAGAATTTCAGAGCTTATCTCTAGAGAGCAGCACCGCATAGTGCGTACTGTTATTCTGTCAAGTTATTAACTCAGTACAGGTCTAAAAGTAGCTCTTATTTCCATATTTTTTTAATTTACTGAGGTCGGTATTTTTCACGTTTCTCTTTTCTAGCGCCCCCACCCCCCAAAAGTTGAACGTGCATAGAAATTGTTTTCTAAAAAGTTTCTATGCTCCAATCTGAACAATGATTTTCAGAATTGCATCAATTTCCGTTAAATCTACGACAGTATGATATATTTACGTATAATGCACGCCGGTATATCACTGTCCCCATTGAAGAGATATAGATGTTTTATGTTGCCTTTTGATGATTATTTGAGAAAACAAAATAAAAAAGGAAAGGAAGTGGTGGGAAAGGAATAGAAGAAGAAAAAGTTGAACATGGTCAAGAAAATACCCTGTGGCAAAAAGTGACGCTTCTCTTCCAAGTATAAGAGCATCATTCCACGCAACGTTTCACAAGAATTTCTTGTCACCGATAATTAACGGCAGTGACAGTGGCTTGGAGGAGCAATGGTTTTTAAAAACTGCTCCATGAACCATGCATTGAAAGTGCCTTCAGATGTAGCGAGGCAGAAGATCTGAAGCCGATTTTGTAGCATTTCGACTTATCTGTGGTTTATTTAACGATGCTGTCACTATATCGGACTAATCAGCCTCGGATGTTGGGCGAAAACATAGATGCTGAGGAAGCTACGGCGTTAGAAGCCGTTACCAGACAACGACTGAGAAGACTTAGTGTGTTGTGAACTGCAGAGTGCGTGAATTAGCGAGAGAGCTATAGTTACATGTCGTTGCGATCTGTAGGTGTTCAATACATCCAATGAACAATCCAAACTCCGTCTAGAGTTACTTTATCACGTGACTATATAAATAATAGTAAATTTTTCTCAGGCTCGGGGAAAACCCAATGATCGATTACGGTGTCGTTGCTGGGATATGAAGGGAAAGCAGAATATTTCCCGCAGTTGCTAAGATACGAGGATATCCCAAATAATATTATGACGTGCCTAAATTCCGCCGTTCCTAAGACACAGAGAAAGCCCCAAATTATTTTCCGCATACCTAGGATACAGGAAGAAGAATCATGATATACAGAAATATGAAAGGGACGGAGAGGCAACATGAGAGAAGATAAAGGTATGAAAGGGATAAATCAGAGGAAGAAGGGTGGTAAGAGAACTGATCTTAAAGGAGAGGGAGGTAAGAATGGGATAGGAGTAACGATAGGACAGGCAAGGGATGGGAAAGAAACATGGAACAAAGGAGGGAAAAAGATAAAGATTCGAAGAAGAAAAAGGTAAGGAAGAAAAAAGAAGTGATTTAATTAGTAGTAGCAGTGATGGCAATAAAAAATAATACCCAAGTATGAGAGACATACAGCAGCGTGTTATTAATAGTATCACGAAATCTCGATAGCAAAGGCGTATTACAGCCAGTTGCGTGTGTGTGGGCTCTGTCAGCAGAAGACGTGTCACATATGGGTCAAATCACAGAGTAGCTGTTGCCACGGTAACTTATATGCGGAATGCGACACTCTTCGCCTTCTCAGGGCTGAGGCAGAACGAACACCTGCTCTCCGGACGAGGACATGGCGTCACCACCATCACAAAACTAGCCAGTACAATTCTACGTATTTCTTACAACCATCACAAAATGAATCATTCTTTGCAATGTAACAAGAACTCAGGTCAGGTAAAACAAAGCACATAGCAGTCCAGGACAACTGGAGCTAGCCGCACGGAATCGCCATTGTCCGGTGTACTAAAAGCATGATACGTTCTGAACAAAGAGTCGCTTGCATTTAACTAATGGCAGCACGAATCTCAGTATTTCGTCACTAGTCAACACCTGTTCAGGCACTAAACTAATTCTCAGAATTTTATGGAATTACCGTGTATACAAGAGCCTGCCACTTGTCTCTATCCTGAGCCAGATAAATCCAGTCCATATCACTCAATCCTACTTCTTTAACACATCTATGTTTAGGTCTTCCTATTCGTCTCTTTCATTTAGGATTTCCTACCAAACTCTGTATGCATTACTCTTCTCTACCATACGTGCTACATTCCCTGCCCACATCCTGTTCCACATGAGCAGTAGAATATTAAAATCCTCAAACCTCATATTATTTCATCCCCCTTAGGTCCAAATGTGAGATGGCCTCCGTAGTCTAGAGGTAACGTTCCCACCTCATGGCTCGTGGTACGCGGGTTCAAATACCCGGCGGAGGTCGTCGAATTTTTAAGGGCGGAAAAATTCAGGGAACAAGTCCTCCGGGAGGGACTTTAAGCTGTGTGTCCCGTGTCGTAGCTTTACGGCACGTAAAAGAACCTCATATCCCCAAAGGGCATCACTGAGCCAAATTCCAGGACGTTTCCCGTCCAACAATAGTCTCTAAGTCCTCTGATAGATGGGGGAAGCATTATAGACACCGCTAAGCAAGTGACCGAACTCGCTTGCTCGGCGGGACTGATGGTAAGCACCATTTATCGGTAGGGTATAGAGACTGGTAGACTATCATAGAGGGAAGCACAATAGATCAAACTGGTCGCGGTGCATGGGGAAACCCACCCTCTCTAAATAACTAACTAACTAGGTCCAAATGTTCTCCTAAGCACAATGCTTGTAAAACACCCTCCGCCAGTCTTTCACTTAATGTGAGAGACAAAGTTTCACACCCATACAAAACTACGCGAAAATTTGGAAGTTTCTGTACTTTAACCCTTACGAAAATTATACAGCTGACGGGATGTCAGATGATTCTGAACGGAACATTCTCAGAATGTAATCTGTTCTTACTTTCCATTCATTACAGACGATCGAGAGAACAAAGTTTTGCATAAGACATTTCAGGGCATAGGAGTGAGGATAAAATGCACAGTACAAGTGGACGGGATACGTACTCCCCTTTCAAACACATGCTATTTTATTTTCTCTTGGACCACCTCTGTGGTCTAGTGGTCAGAGTTCCTGGTTACATATCCAGAGGTCCCGGGTTCGATTCCCGACGCTACCAGATTTTCTGGGAAGTAGTGAGTCTGGAACGGGGTCCACTCCGCCTCGTGAGGATAACTGAGGAGCTATTTCAAGGGAATAGCGTCTCTGGTCTAGAAAAACGAGATTAACGGCCATGCGAATTAGTTGCGCTGACCACGCGACACCCTCTATCCGCAAAAGTTGGCACTAACTTCGCGGTCGGTATAGTTTGCTTGCGGACTACAGGCCACGGAGTTTGTTTTATTCTTCCATCTGTGTCATATCTTTTCTCCATTACGTACCTTAAATCTCCTCATTTTAAGTTATTTCACCTTCATCTTTTGTCTTTCAAATCCTCTTCCCTCTTTCATCTCCTCTTTCTTCTACACCAACTGCTTGGCGCCCTTGTCTTGCTGGTTTCTTGCTCGGCTTACTCTTCGACATTGATTATGGAAGCGATGGTCCTCCGAAACGTCGGGTGACTTCTACCGAACTACATGGTATTACAAAGGAGAAGATAGCAATCTTCAGTCACCACGGTAAGAACATCACATCCAACAACCGAGGTTTAACTTAATATTACTGTAACGCCCGTGGATAATACTCATTTAGTATGTATAAGATTTCGTACTATTAACTTCCTCTGCTTTCTCTTACGTTCCTATTGAGTCCTACATCTTATCGAATGATGCGTCGGAGGCAATCTCCCACGAATAACGCGCACAAATATTTAATAGGAAATCGTATACCACAGTATAGTCAAGGTAAACTAAAGTTGTTCCTGTTCTTAACTAATTAAGCACTAAGTCATGAAGGCGTATTTGGGAGTGGACATATACAGCCACATCTTCTTGACCTACGCACTAGCTGGAGGTGAGTGGCCAGCTTCACACCCCTGCCGCTCTACCTCCGGGGAAAGAGCTCGCGGTACCCATTGGATAGGAGGCTGGGTGAGCCCAAGAGCCGGTCTGGACGACGTGGAGATGTGAACATTTTTTCCCCTTTTTTTCCCCTTACCTGAAGTCTAACTCAGAACCCTGGGTCGTACAGCTTATAGCCAGTTGCTATACCAACTGCGCTATCCCGGCTCCTCCCTATAATATAGTAGACATAGTATATTATGTGTCACATATTCACGTCAAAATATTATCAATCGTCATAGAATAGACACGATATACTTAGGCTAAAGACTTCTGCTTCGTTTGACTTATTAAATAACTTTGCGTAATGACAGTCACAACAAATCAGTTCCTGTTCGTAACTACTACAAAATCTGCCATCTTCTGATACCAACCGCTTGCTGCGGTAACCCGAAACTTTATATATATATATACTCGTATACACACATGTATATATGGTAAAGTTACCCCTCTGCTTAATTAAGCACCACGCCATGAAGACAAATGGAAGAGTGGAGATATAGTTCCGCCATTCTTGACATCGGCACTAGATGGAGGTGAGTGGCCAGCTGTACGCCCCGGCCGCTTTACCACCTGGATAGGAGGCTGGATGCTGCGAGGTTGAGAAAAATCTTGCCCTGCCGAATATCGACGCCGCTCCGTCAAGCCTGTAGCCCGTCACTATACCGACTGAGCTATCCCGAGTAGGTATATATAGTAGAGAAAATAAAAATAGCCTGTATTCGAAAATACGAAGCAGACATCCCTTCCATCGAAGAGAAGCGCGTTAATGTTATAGTACACATCTTAAATTGATATGGTTCCAATGAGAAACTGTCAGGAGGTGATTCCATTTTAACTCACAACTCGCTTTTCTTAAAAAACGGTTTCCACTCCAAAGTAACCTCCGAGTCAGGGATTGAACAGAACCAACCTTTTTCCCGAACTCAGCGGGAGATCGAAGTTTTCAACAAACTGGGACAAGCTTCTTCCTGTCCTTCAACTTGATCGGAAAACCTAATACCCACACTAAGGTTTTCCGTAGTTTCCTCAGTCCCTCTGAGCAAATTCCGGGATAGTACCTCGTATTACTCCACGACTTATTCCACCCACTTCTTTAAAAAAAGATAAGGTAAAGCAATCCCTGTAACCGGCCATGGATGCCCATAGGGTTGTGAGACGTGAAGGCTCTAACATTTTCTAGACAATCGCTCACAGATGGCGGCGTGGTTGTCAGCCTTTCGCGCCGACCGTAGTTTACCCCCACGAATATTCCTGGTATTCATTTCTGTTAGAGGCTGAGTCGACTCTAAGGCCATAAAGCGGCTGGAAGGATTAGGTCAATTGAAAAAATCCAGTGACCTCATCGGAAATCGTACCCGAAACCTTCAGGCTTGTAGTATAGGGCCTCAACCGGCTATGCTACCGCGTGTCCCCCTTTCCAAATCCTGTAGAATTCATTATTTATTAATCATCTTACCATTCTTAGCAAAAAGCATGAAATGAAACCGAAATTAGCAAAATTGGGTAGGTCTACGCCGCTAATCTGGGAATTGTATTCCATTTATTTTCCATGCCGTTACATTTATGTCTGCAGTTTTTGTAACTGTCTGTTTTATCCCGTGTTATGATAGCCTGAAGCCAGTAAACGCTAAAAAGTCTCTGAGCAGTTCCTTAGTGCTGTGGTCACTGGTCGGAAATACAGTGGCCACAGGCAGTACAACCATAAAACTTCAGTTCAGACGTGCAGGGAGCCTGAACTCACGTTCAACCCATGGAGTATTACCACAACTGCTATGTTCACTCAAACGGAATTTATTTATTTCTCAAATAGATACAACATATGTATATTGATTTTTCTCCTGAGTCGTTGAACCGTGTGGTTGTGGTTGATTTTTTCGGACGTTTCGAGAGTAAATTCTGCCTCCATCTTCAGCATTAGTAACATCTCCCACAAACACACGGTGCAACAACCCAAGAACACACTCAACATCAATAACTGACCACAGTGAATCAGTAATTATAAGAACCTGTTTACACATAGATGACATTACGGGAGTCAGGATAGTTCGGTCGGTATAGTGACCGGTCAGGGGCTGCACGGCTGGGATTCGAGTCTGGGCAGGAGCAAGTCATTCTTCTCCACAGCGTCCATAGCGGCTCTGGGGGACTGTTTCGACGGGGCTAAAGAGAAGGGAGAGTGAAGCTATCCACTGACCTCCACCTAGTGGAGAGGTCAAGAAAATGTGGATCTATAAATCCACTCACCCATAAGTCTTCATGGCGTGATGCTTAAGTACATAAGCATAGGAACTTTACCTTTTTATAGGAGTATACAAGGGGCCGTGCCTTAGCTCGGGCGGTCAGTCCCTTGCTTCCGACAGCGAAGACCCGGTTTCGATCCAAGGTCAGGTCATATGGAATTTGTGGTGGCACTGGGGCAGGTTTGCTCCGAGTACTGCGGTTTCCCCTGCCAATTCTCACTCCATCGACTGCTCTATATTCATTAATCATTTTATTATTGACGCTGTATAGTCTGCATACTGACAGTGTTGTTAAGTAACAAACATGTCTGCTACTAAGTAACCAGTAAGCTCCACGGAGCACAGCACGCCTTGAGTAGCCAGCAGCCACTCGGGTAGTCATCTTTCATGGAGATTCATTCCCCAACTTGAGCCACATATATCACGTCTACATCCTTTTAATAATATCCCGCCATCTACAGATTGGTCTCCCAAATGGTCTCTTACCTTCAGGTTTTTGGACTATTATTACGAATGCACTTCTTATCCGACCATTTTCTCCTACTTCCTCACCCCAATAATTTAAAATGAGAATCACAAATTGCAAACCTCCGCATTGCGCTTTGTCTCCAACCTCCTGTTAGTTTTTTTTTTCTTTTGAGTTTCCTGGAGTGGCGTGAGACTGAGCCCACTTGGTACGTCGGTCACTAATTGACCTATTGTACCAGCCACGGATGATAGATGATGAGTGTGGAGCAGTTGGTGGAATGAGAATTGGCAGAGGAACCGAAGTCCTCGCAGAAAACCTGTCCCAGT
Source organism: Cryptotermes secundus (assembly GCF_002891405.2). Classification (NCBI taxonomy): domain Eukaryota; kingdom Metazoa; phylum Arthropoda; class Insecta; order Blattodea; family Kalotermitidae; genus Cryptotermes; species Cryptotermes secundus. The sequence continues at coordinate 1,453,104 of NW_019721009.1, read as the reverse complement.
GCCACTTTGTCCATCACAAATCCCACATGATCTGACCTGGGCTCGAACCTGGGAAGTCGGCGAGTAACCGCCTGAGCTGTGGCACGGCCAATTAATCTCCTGCTAACTTAAAGCTCTTAAGTCCGAGTATTCTCCTCGAAACCGGCTACCTTGAGACTGTTGTCGGATGTCCTTGGTCCCTGCAGAGTTGTACCGGAACTGTTTACCTAACGGGTGCAGAAGCTCTCTTCCATGGCATCTCCACAGCCAATCTACATTCCAACGCTACAGATCTCTGTAGTTTGAAACCCATCGATAAATAAACCAAAGAACCTACTGTTTGATATGCGCTTTCTAAATATATAAAAACAGTACATATCAATGCATATTTTTGGATTTCTTTCTAACACAAGAAAGTTTCTGCCGAACTGTGCTCTGTAAAAGTAACGGCGAGTTCAGGGAGTCCGCGATGGACAAGCTTAATACTTTTACTCACACGCGAAGGCGCATGCGCGCACGCATTGGCGATCGAGACACACATCTCTATGCTAAGGAGAAAGCAGTGCATAAGAGGATTTCCCACAGCCTATATACACCTCTTTGTATAATTTTAGAAGTTAAAAGAAATACACAATGTAGTATGGCCGTGCCATAGCTAAGGCGGTTAATCGCCGGGTTCCCACCGCGGAGTCCCGGCTTGAGTCCAGGTCAGGTGATGTGGGGTTTGTGGTGGACAAAATGTAGCACTGGGGCAGGTTTTCTCCGAGAAACTCGTTTTCCTCTGCCAATTCTCATCCCACCGACTGCTCCACACTCACCATCGTCTATCATCCGGGGCTGGTACAATAGGCTAATTAGTGGCCGACGTACAAAGTCTCAGTCTCGCCCCACCCCCAGAAAGTAAAAAAGAAGTGGTGAATCAACCAATGACCGGTGAAGCTGCACTCAAAACTGTACCGTATCTGTGTATATGTATATGTATATATATATTTTTTTTTATTGCTAGTGGAGTGGGACTAAGTCCCTTACACTGCGGCCACTTCTGGCCTATTGTACCAGCCCCAGTTGATAGGTGAGGGTGACTGTGGAGCAATTGGTGGAATGAAGATTGCCAGGGGAAACCGAAGTACTCGGAGAAAACCTGCCCCAGCGCCACGTTGTCCACCACAAATCCCACTTGACCAGACCCGGGATCGAACCAGGACCGCCGCGGTGGGAAGCCAGCGACTAACCGCTTGAGCTATGGCGCGGCCTATATATATATGTATATATCCAGTGATTAATCTGGTGCAGCAGATAACGAAATACAATATTATAAACTGCAGGGAATTAATAAGCATACAGGAGCTAGGCCATAAACAATAATATCATATGAGTCATGAGACAGGATAATTGGTTGAGGTACTATGTTACGAGAAGATCGCGGGTTAATTTTCCGATGCCATTGGATTTCATTTAATTGGCATATTCCTTCCAGCCGCACTATGGTCCTGGGGTCGACTCAGCCTCTAACAGAAATGAGTACCAGGAATATTCCTGGAGATAAGAGGCGGTCGGCGCGTAAGGATGACAACCTCTCTGCCACCAGTGAGCTGACCGTCTGGAAAATGTGGGAGCCTCGACGTCTCAGCCCTACGGGACTCCACGGCCTGTTACACGGATGGCATTACGTTTTTTAACATAAATACGCTGTAATTATATTTATTTATGAACGAAATGCGTAATATAATAAACTACCACATGAAAGTTAAACATTAAAGCAAAACATTAACGGGAAATTAGACTTTAAAATAAAATACCAACAGAATGTTACGTGAAGATAAAAAGTTAAAACTGTTTCTGTGCTTAATTAATTAAGCGCTATGCCGTGAAAACATATGAGGGAGTGGAGGTATTGCTCCACCTTTTTTGACTTGGGCACTAGATGGAGATGAGCGGTCAGCTTCCAAATTCCTACCGCTAACCCCCCCCCTGTACTCATTGTATAAGAGGGTGGGTGGGCCCCCAGATCCGGTCTGTACGCTGTGGAGAAGAGAAAAATCTTGCAGTACAGGAAATCGGACCTGGGGCGTCCAGCCCGCAGCCCCGTAGCTATACAAACTCTTAATACGTAGTAGATGTTATGCATTGAACAAAATATTAGCACAGGCGACAAACAAACTTCGTATGATATTGCTGCATGGCAAGCCGTGCAAGATCGGATTTTCCACGTCCGGTGTATGTTTGTTGCTTTTATTCCCAGCATATAAAGCGCGTTGGACAAATCCGCAGTGGAGGAAGGTTTACTGTACGTTAAGGACCCCTTCTCCACTAATTGTCTCTACGTCAAGAGAACCACATCGTCACCCCATTTGACGTTCTGCAACGGGCAAAGGTAAAGCTATCCCTGTAACGGGTCGTGGAGGTCCATAAGGTTGTGAGACGTCCAGGTTCCCACATTTTCTACACAATCGGATCACAGACTGCGGTAAGGTTGTCGGCCTTAAGCGCCGCCGCCCTTTACCACCAGGAAGATTCCTATTACTCATTTCTGTTAGAGGCTCAGTTGACCTCAGGGCCATAGAGGGCCTGGAAGGATTAGGTCAGTTGAATTATCCAATGATCTGATTGAGAATCAAACCCGTGACCTTCCGGCTTGTAGCATTGTGCCTCAAAAGCGTAGGTAAATAACTTACGAACCAAGCACTGATCAGGAATTTACAGCACCTTGCAGAACTTCAAACAGGTCCATAAGCTGCAGGCTCTAAAACTTAGCTCCAACACAAAAGGTCCGACTTCTGTCTTATGAAACTGTGCAGAGCAGGAAGCCAGTACAAAAAGTTACGAAATGTATGCACAGTATGACGATTCTGCCGAATTCACTCCTTTATTTAGTTATAGCGAAAATCGTAAAGCTATGGAAAAAATGCACTGTGAATTTCATTTTTATACACAACTGGTATTTGAAACATATTTCGTCCTGATTAAAATTTAGCGAGTTATGCTCGAGATGCGCACAGAAACGAATGTTTGTGGTCTGCGGCCTCCTGCTCACGCTGGTTTCTCGCTCGCACATTTTTCTAACCTGAAGATGGATGCAATATACTCCTCCGAAACATAAGTTCACAAAAGATCTAAACAGCGTCAAGTCCCAGAAGACGGCATTCTTCAATGTATGTCTTAAAGTAAAATGCCAATTACTGTATGATTTTAACGAAAACTGTAATTGTAATTCGGGATCTGACGATTTCACAGGAAAGACGATTTAGATTGTGACTTTAGGACTATGACAACGCGTAGACTTAAGTAATAGGTTGTTACCAACCTTTCGGAGGAACATACTGCCTCCATGTTCATGGCAGAAAGGGAAGAAATTTTCTCAGAAACGTTGGTAACCATAGACAAGACGATGTCATAGGCCAGAAAATTTACAGAAACCCAGTAATTTTATTGGACTTGAGGTTCTCAAAGCAGTGACTACGAACAATGCTATTTTGGTGTAAAAGTTTACTGACTTTCGGAGGAACGTACTGACTCCATCTTCAGGGTAGAAAAATAAGCCAAGTAAGAAACCAATAAGCAAAAGGCGGCAAGCAGAGTTCTGAAGACGGAGGCTCAAAACGCCACCGGATGTGTATCACAGGACATACTCTTCATCCAGTAATCTGTTTGTGTACTATTTTGGTCTCGCGTGATTAAATGTGTCTGCTGAAAACGATGGTAATTTGAGACGTATTTAATGCACAGTCGAGCTGCATTGATTTCCAATTCAGACCAAGGTCGATACGCTCAGCATATCGACTGTCAGTCTGTAAAGATTATGTAACTTCACTCGCTTGGTCTGAAATATGAGCGACGAATAACACCTGACAGGTTTCACTGGAACATGGCGCCAGGCCTGCCTTCCGACTTTCACACGCCATTAACTTGTGCTCCACAGAACCACAGACCTGTTCGTTAAGGATCTTCAGAACTGCCATAAAAATAAAGTAAAACGCATACTTCGACAAAACAAGCTCTCTAACTTCCGTTATTAAAAGTTGCTGTCAGTATCGAGACTGTACAATGTCGATAATAAATTGATTAATGAATATGCACTTGTTGGTGGAATGAGAATTGGCAGGGGAAAACCAAGTTCTCGGGGAAAATTCGTCCCAGCGTATATCCCACATGACCTGACCTGGGATCAAACCCGGGCCGCCGTGGTGTGAAACCAGCGGTTACGGTACAGCTGACGAAACAAAACAAACATGCATCTGGGGATCGTATATTGGAATAGCCTGGTGCTCAGCGGGTAAAGGGGCTAAATAAATCGAAACTTAATTATAATATAAAAATAAATACACAATCACCCACAGTAAAATCTCCGTAAAACGAAACCTGTATAAAGTTCGTACTATTATGCGAACATTTTCTTGTCCCGAGAATATAAAAGGGTGTAACACCACCTTAAGTAAACGGACACTAAAGCAGAACCTGACTGAACACGTGCACATGTGTTTTCTAGAATTTATCTGACAAGCAATATCCCTGCCAAATAACTACGTCTGCAAATTAAAAAATTGTGTTCTATTGAGTATGTAAAGGCAAAAAGAGGAAAGCTATCCCTGTAACAGGCCGTGGAGGTCCATAGGGTTGTGAGACGTCGAGGCTCTCACATTTTCTAGATAATGGACTCACAGACGGTGGTAAGATTATAACCCTTATGCGCCGGCAGCCCTTTACCCTCCAGCAAGATTCCTGGTATTCATTTCTGTTAGAAGCTGAATAGACCCCAGGGCCATAGTGCAGCTGGAATGATTAGGTCGATTGAAAAATCCAATGATCTCACTGGGAATCGAATCCGCAACCTCCAGGCTTGTAACATAGTGCCTCTACCAACTACGCTACCGGATTCCCTCACTGATAAGTAGGTCCTAAAATTATGGTCACTACACGGATCATTAGAACTTTCGACAGAATATAGATACAGTAGTAATCCTTCTTCTGACTCCTGTCCAGTCCAGTAAATTGTCTGCTGGCCCTCGCCAGCATAGTCGCAGGTCGAACACCGTTTATGTGTTTAGAAATGGGCTCTCTCTTCGACGAGAGGAGGGGTTTGTCTTTCTGAGTTGCGCTATAACTTCGCATGGGTGTGGGGCACTCAAGTAGCATCCAGGTAAAGACATTTGTACTTGACAGACCTCCTTCCTGAAGTTATCGAATTCCCTAACATAGCCCAGATGTTACAGTCTTCTACTAAGTTGTCCCTGTGCCTAACTAAATAAGCACTATGTCATGAAGGTGTATGGGGGAGTCGATGTATAGATCCACACCTTCTTGCCCTCGGCATTAACTGGATTGAGTGGTCAGCGTCACGCCTCGGCCGCTTTACCCCCGGGAAAGAGCCCCCGGTACCCATTGGGTAGGAGACTGTGTGGACCCCAGAGGCGGTCTGAACGACGTGGAGAAGATAAAAATTTTTACCCCACGGGGACTCGAAGTAAACCCCTCGGTCTTCCAGCCCGAAGCCAGTCGCTATAGCGAGTGCGCTGTCCCGGATCCCTTTTTGTTTTGGCTAGAAAATTAAATTCATCAAAAGTACCAGATCTCAATAAATCATGTAGGATTTGTTTATTCGAAACGTCCGGTTCTCTCCGGAATAAAATGCGTTACAATCTGGAAGACAGCATTAAAAATTAACTAGTTCGCAAAGCAGTTTAATACAATGAAGAGTGTCATATTCTGGGACGTGACGTGTTTCAGAACGGTCTAAGTTTCCCATCGATTCGGAGGACGGTACTGCCCCCCCCCCCCAGCAAGAGGGTGGCGGTAAGCAGCGGCGTTACATATCAGATGATCGTATTTTGTACGGGTACCGCTGTGAGAACCTTAAATGTTACATGGATTGATAAACTTTGACTTTAGACAGACCTGCATGAGGTCTCCGATAAGCTACCCATAAAATACAGGACTATGAAAAGTCAGAAGAAAATAATAAGCAGCGAGGGTGGGGAGCAAGACGAGGCATAAAGACTACTACTAGACAGAAAACTATTAGCTTCAAAGATAATACTGAGAATCCGTCCATGGTTGAAGGAAAAGCTTGACTGACACACAGAAACAGGTGGACAGGTGCTGGTCCTGCGGACGTTTTTTTCTTGGTGATCACCCCATCTTCTACTACAAGGTGTTCATAAACCTAACACAGAACTCAGGAACAATTATCAAGAGTATCAGAAAACAAGGTACACGTACAGGAAAATGATTGCTTACTAGCTGGACGACTAGTATTCGATTCTCGACAGATATTTATTGCTCTTGACTCTGTTTTCAGTAGGAACTCGGATCGAATCTGGACCAGGATCCCCCCTAAGTCTCTCCAGGTTACGATCTGTTCCTTCTAGATCTTGCCATGTGATGCTACAAAGAGCAGCTTCCAATAAAAACAAATTAGCCCGTGCTTACCTAATTAAGGACCACGTCATGAAGGCGAACGGGGAAATGGATGTAAAGATACATATATTCTTGATCTCGGTATTAGTTGGAGGTGAGTGCGGTCAGCTTCATGCCCCGACCGCATTACTCCTGGGGAAAGAGCCCCCGGCACCCACTGGATAGGAGGCTGGGTGGACGACGTGGAGAAGAGAAAATTCTTGACCCTACCGAAACTCGAACTCCGACCCCCACTCCCACATTACAAAATACGTTGTTTCGCTGAAACGTCGTTTACAAAGAGGCAGCGAATGATCTTAATACAATGCAAAGAACACCACTGACTGTACTACTGAGTAGGTCCTACACTCTTTTCAGTATTGTTCATTATTACTAACAGCAGCTACAGTTGGAGATCGAACCCGAGACCGTTTCAGTACTAGTGTTTATCGTAATAGCCTAGTATTCAACAGATTACGGGTCCTTTACCACTACATCTTAAAATTAACAACAAATTCTGGGAAGAACTAATCGCCTTCGTTTTCTTTCATACAACACGGACCGCAAAGATAACGAAGCGTACAACAATTCTTCTATTGTTGCGTGCATTCGTTGCCGCGGTAACGTTTTTATCGAGCTGCTGCCTAGCAACGATAGGAGGGATACACATACAAACGCTAGGCTCGATGGGAGGGATTTATGAAGTATGCGGTTGAGATGGACTCATGTGATAAGATAACCTTGACATATAGACCTGCTATTAGGTAAGGACTATGAAACAAACAGATAATGGCCATTGCTAGGCAATAGTTTCGTAAATACGCAGCAGTATTGGAGCCGTTGCTAGGCAGCGGCCCCGCGCGCAACAATGGAAGTACTGTTGGAAGCGTTGTTTCCTATGTGGACCGTTCCGAAGCTATATCACTCGACTGCCGAGGTGAGTTAGTACAATGCAGTGCAGTGCAGTGCAGAGAGTTGGTGAGTGAGTGAGATAGGTAGATAATTAGTTGGCTAGTTAGTTCGAGGACTGCAGCGGTTCCTTCCTTGTGAGCTGTTGCTGTTAGAAACCGGTACCTGAGCCACGGGGATAGTTTGAGAACCTAGAGTAGGGGAACGTCTGACGTTGAAAGCCGCTACCAGTCACAACTGAAGGTACAGCAGGATGAGAAGACTTAGTGTGTGCTGTAGTGAACTGCAGAGTGTATGATGTAGCGACAGAGCTACAGTTACTTGTAGTTACGATCTGTAAGTGTTCAATACATCCAAATAAGAAACCAAACCCCGTATATTTTTTTATTGCTAGTGGGGTGGGACTAAGTCCCTTGTACTGCTGCCACTTCTGGCCTATTGTACCAGCCCCAGATGATAGGTGAGGGTGACTGTGGAGCAATTGGTGGAATGAAGATTGGCAGGGGAAACCGAAGTACTCGGAGATAACCTTCCCCAGGGCCACTTTGTCCACCACAAATCCCACTTGACCAGACCACGGATCGAACCCGGGCCCCCGCGGTGGGAAGCCAGCGACTAACCGCTTGTGCTATGGCGGGGCCAAACTCCGTCTATAGGCACATACATGTGACAATACATACCAAGTTTCATCAAATTGGTTTAGGCATTCTAAAGTTGATGGGGACGGATTCACAGACATACAGACAGCACGGTGGCCTCATAAGCCTACTTTTACTTCTCTTCAAAGTAAAGAAAGTAGTCTAAACATAGTAATATAACACTGTAAGGGCTACAGTCGCCGGTCACGGTAGCCGAGCGGTCTAAGGCATGCACTGTCTTCGCTCGCTCGGAAACCGGGATAGTGGGTTCGAATCCCACTCAGGGCATGGATGTTTGAGTGCGTTTTTCTGTGTTTGTTTACAGGTAGAGGCCTTGCGACGAGCTGATCACCCGCCCAAGGAGTCCTACCGTCTGTGTAAGATCTAGAAATACCGAAGTGAACGGGGTTCATGGAGGTTCGCCTACGCCCACTGGGGCTGTAGTGCCAAAGAAAGAAAAAAAAAGGGTCACAGTCATTAAGGAAAGGGATGAGATCTAATTACCAAAACGTTATTCATAGCCAAATACACGTATAACTAAGATATTGTGAATATGTGAGTGTGTATAGCTGTTGTTATGCAAAGACCGCGCGATGGGCGGATATATCAAGACCGTTTCTGGGCGACGGTTCGGGAAACACGTTCCAAAAGCAAGAGACACAAATGCAACAACGGTACAGCAACAGACGAACGGAGATTTCAGCGGTCATTGCTACGCAACGGTGTGTTACACACATCTCTGCGGCAATGAAAACAAACAACAGAATAGATGTGCTTTCTGTGTAGTCCCTGCCGAGATGTTATAAGCAATGAACAAGGTTAGAGCTTAATCAGTTCTGTATTGGAGTTAGCGTGAAGCTGAAGAATATGCGCTGTTAGAAGCCGTTGCTAGGGAACGGCTGGTGAAGACACAGCAGGCTGCAAAAGGCTTAGCGGATGCTATGGTGATTTGTGAATTGCTGAGATCAGCGGTGGCGCTGTAACTGCTTGTAGTTCAGAGTCGTGTGTATAAGTGGTCAACAAATCCGATATCCTTATGAATCAAGTATGGTGAGAAGGATATAAGAATCATTATTTCTGCTGGAGTAATCGTCCTTACATTTTAGGCCTCAGTATAACACGTGAAACAAAGACGAGTGCGGTACCATCGGCTATTAACATAAGAGAGCATATAAGAGCAGGTCCACTATAAGAAGTGACCTTCAAATGGTGTCCTAATTCCAGTTTTTCTTAACCTTCGGCAGTAGACAGAGGTGTTTAGTGTCACGTCCCTGCCGTTTTATCCCTGAAAAAAGAGCCTATGTGACCAACTGCACAGGAGGCTGGGTTGCCTTCATAGCCGGTCTAGACATTGTGAAGAAAACGGTCTCCCTTCCTGGTAGGAATCGAACCCAGATTCTCCATTCACTATACCGACTGAGCCATGCGGCTCGTAAAGCTGTATAAGCCTCACAGAGAGATGACTCATTCCTGGTCATGTCTTTAAAATTGCCTGGAGTAAAAATGTCTTATCATCAATAGGTCTAGCAGCATTCCACCTGGTGGACGGATAATAGAACCTCAGGCTAAACACACAAAACAGATTTTTAAGATCATGTTTTTATGATTCATTTAGAAATATAGTTAGTTAGTTAGTTAGTTATTGGAGAGGGTGGGTTTCCCCATACACTGAGACCTGTATTGATCCATTGTGCGTCCCTCTATGATTTCTACCAGTCTCTATATCCTACCGGTACTGGTGCTTACCATCAGTCCCGCCCAGCCAGCGAGACCGGCTCTACTAGCTGAGAGGTATCTATAATGCTTCCCCCATCTACCGGAGGTATTAGAGACTGCTGTTGGGCGGGAAACGTCCGTTAATTTGGCTCAGTGACCTCCTTTGGAGATATGAGGTTCTTTTACGTGCCGTAAAGCTACGACACGGGACCCATGGCTTAAAGTCCCTCCCGGAGGACTTGTTCCCTGAATTTTTCCGCCCTTAAAAATTCGACGACCTCCGCCGAGTATTTGAACCCGCGTACTACGAGTCATGAGGTGGGAACGTTACCTCTAGACTACGGAGGCCGCTTGTTTAGAAATATAAGTATGATCCACAGGCAGATCTGTGACGTGTGTGCGGTGACGCAATCAGGGAGCGGAACATATAACTGGTAGGACAAACTTAAGGGACCAACGGTATCCATGTGGTAAAACTGAGTTGTTTCTTTTTATTTTAGGACGTAGATATATTCCAATCTCCGAAACGTCGTTTCCAATAAAAACAGGAAGACAGATAATGTCCAGAATAATGTCAGGATTTACTGTTATTGAACTTTTTCATAAATGTTAAGCGGTAAGGTAAAGCTGTCCCTGTGCTTAACTAATTAAGCGCTACGCCATGAAGGCGTATGGGGAAGTGGAGACATAGATCCATGTATGAATGATGTAAAGCACTTCGAGGATCAGCCTCCCTGACATGTTCTATTATGGTGCTAGTGTTTGCCACAACCATTTATGCCGCAGGCCCTACCACATATTGAATCAGTGATGACATAATACATAACGAGATGTTTGGGTTTAGCTCCTCCAAACATGTTTTCTGCCGATCACAGTGGCAGCGCGGTCTAAGGCATAAACAGTCTTCGCCCGCTCAAACAATCAGGTCGTGGGTTCGAATCCCACTACAGGCATGGATGTCAGTGTGCGTTTATTCTGTGTTTGTGTTGTCCTGTGTCTAGGTAGGGCCTTGTAACGGCCTGAAAACCCGTCCAAGGAGTCCTACCGACTGTGTATAGTTTAAGTAACTGAAAATGCGGCCAAGATCCACAAGGGTTGTAGAGCCATAAATAGATATATAGATAGAACATGTTTTCTTATAATCCTTAAAGTGCATCAGCAATTAGATTTCTTGATGCACACCAGCTCAGTGGCACCAACAGGGAGGTAAAGCCAGGCTTTGCCCCACCCCGTCTCCTGGATTTAAAAAAAAAAAAAAAAAAATTGAAATAAGGAAATATACTGAATACAAATACCAAAAATTAAAAATAATATTTCCAATAGTTCAGTCAGTATAAGGACGGTCTACAGGCGGCAAAGGCCCGGGACCGATTCCAGGCAGTGTAAACTTCTATTCACCACAGCGTCCAGATCAACTCTGGGGTCCACCCAGCCTCCCAATCAACGGATACCGGGTGCTCCTTCCCCAAGAGGTAAAGCGGCAAGGGCGTGTAACTGACCACTCACATCCATCTAGTGCTGAGGTACAGAGAAGTGGAGCTAGACCTCCGCTCCACCATATGTCTTCATGACACAGTGCTTAACTAATTAAGCACAGGGACAGTTTTACCTTTTACTGACATACTCTTCTTTCCTGAATCTTGATTGGTGGAAGTAAACCTAATTAAATGTAAGTTTGTAAGCAAATCTTCAAGCTTTCCCCAACCCTTGGAAAACTGGCTGTCCGCCTTTGAGAGAACCCTGGAGACCTTCAAGTACCGATTCGATTCTTCTGGGCCTATAATTGATCTGCCATATCTGTCGTATCTCCCTTCTGGTTTGTACGTACGTCAATAGTTGTTTTACTTATCTTTCATCTTTCATTCTTCGAGAGTGATCAATCTTCAACCTATGTCTTCTTATGCAGCTGACGGACGGTTGGGCTAATTCACGTACACTATCTACAGTACCTCCACGCAGCAGGCTCCTTCAGTAGCCAGCAGTCGCTCCCTTCTTACAAGGACAGGCCGCGCCATAGCTCAAGAGGTTAGTCGCTGGCTTCCCACCGCGGCGGCCCGGGTTCGATCCCGGGTCTGGTCAAGTGGGTTTTGTGGTCGACAAAGTGGCGCTAGGGCAGGTTTTCCCCAAGTACTTCGGTTTCTCCTGCCAATCTTCATTCCACCAACTGCTTCACAATCGCCCTCACATATCATCTGGGACTGGTACAATAGGCCAGTGCAAGGGACTTAGTCCCACCCCACTAGCAATAAAAGAAATACACGGATGAGATGGACAGGGCATGTAACACACATAAAGAAGAGGAATGCAATACAGGGTTTTAATGCGAGCCAGACAGGAAGATTACACTAGAAAGACCCAGATATACACATAGGTGGGAGGACAATATTAAAATGGATCTTAGAGCAATAGGATGGGGTGGTATGATTTGGATTCATCTACCTCAAACAGGTACCACTGGAGGACTCTTGTGGACACGGTAATGAACATTCAGGTCCCATAAAATGTTATGAAATTCTTGAGTAGCTGACTGGCTGGAGGTTTCTCAATGACTCATCTCCGTGGTGTTAGTACAAAACACTGCGCGCCTCATGTCATTCGAGAGTCCTGTGGTTTTCCTTAGTCCCTCCAGTCAAATACTGGGATAGCAACTCAAAATAGGCCTCGACCGCTTCCGTCAGCACACCTTCCAATTAATCATTCACTAGTCACTCGACTCTAAATACTCTGAGCTACCGAAAGCATCGTTAAATAAGCAAAAATAAATAGGAGGGGTAGGAAGTTCTGCGCATACCAGACATCATAAGGCTGATTAGTGTTTTCGGTAAGTCACGTGTTTGTTACATGTTCAGCTGTGCGAGCCGGTTAAGAAGTTGCCGAAGAGCAGGTACTTCAGAGATATATCTCCACTTCCCCATACATCTTCATGGCGTGGTGCTTCATTAATTAAGCATAGGGACAGCTTTACCTTTACCTTTATCTGTGGATAAGTGGTAGCGTAGTTGGTTGAGGCACTATGTTACAAGCCGCAAAGGACGTGGGTTCGATTCCCGATGAGGTCACTGGATACTTCAAGTGACCTAATCCTTCCATCCTCACTACGGCCTTGGAATCGGCTCAGCCTCTAACAGAAATGAGAACCAGGAATCTTCCTGGGGGTAAAGGGCGGCCAGCGCATGAGGCTGACCTTACTGCCATCTGTGATCCGATTGTCTACAAAATGTAGGAGCCTTGATGTCTAACAATCCTGTTACAGGGACAGCTTTAACCTTACTGTCATGCCAACCTGAAAATTTGTATCTGTGTTTACAGAACAGCGAAGAAGACATTCCGGAGTGTGGTCCCTGGACGGTATGCAGCAAAGTTGATTTGTACGAGACACCGTGGGTGGAGCGTGAGTGCCGGTGTCCGGGGAGGCAGTCGTGTCCCAGCCAGCTGGCCGCCACCGATGGGCACACCATTACGGACAAAACCCGACAGTTCAAGGTACAGCACACACAGATGTTCACAGCGACACGGAACAATAACGACTACCACTCAAAGATGCATACAGGGATGTGAAATATTCAGAGGCCATACGTTATGAGAAACGTACACATCCTCTTCATAATACTGTAGCTTAATGAAAACATCATGAACCGAAAGCCATGCAAGGGAGAATGAAATGTGTCAGTCTATGTACCTATTTGCTGACAAGAGAGTTTGTGGCATACACAAAATAAAAGATATGGTATATTTTTGTCCTAAGGTAAAACAAGAGACAATATTAAAGTTTTATTTTCAGAAACTGCACAGAACACTGACTCTGTTTTACATGTGTTAAAAAAGTTACTTCTTTTTTTTACAACGAGGAATTGTTAAGCGCATGCCAAACCACCCAAGCCGGAGGACCACAACTTGTCGACTGTCCGCAACTGCTTATTCAATATATTCCCAGCTACAGTCCATATCTAGAGGCCGTCTTCTCTATCCGCAATCACTGACCCAAAATCTGGTTCATGAGTAGATCGAAATTGGGTAATGCTTTCTACAATTCAGTTAAGAACCTTCTGTCTTTTCGTCTGATGTCTAAAAACGTAATAATTAAAGTATACAGAACTATTATTTTGCCTGCAGTTTCGTACTGGTTCCTGGAAATAAGGGAAGAACATAGACTAAAGATATTTGAGAACAGGATGCTATGGAAAGAGACCGATAGGAAAACCTAGACGTAAGTGGGACGATAATATTAAAATGTACCTTAGAGAACTAAAATGGGGTGGTATGGACTGAATTGATCTAGCTCAGGAGGGACCAGTGGAAAGTTCTTGCGAACACGGTAATTAACCTATATAATATACAATTTCTTTATTAAAACCGTCACAACACAACAATATTAAGGCCAGTGCCTAGTTTGGCTCTGCTACATGTTTCGACTATTAATAGCCATTAATAACATATATACACCACTGAACTGCAGTACTAATAAAATTGGATACAATAATAGTAATTATATTAAATACTTGGTGTAAAAATACAATAAATTAATTATAAAAAGAAAAGTTATGATAAAAAACAAGAGTAAAATTCTTCGAGTGATGTTTTACATCGTCGAGTCAGTCGCTGGTTTTCGTGATTTTGTTGTGTTCCCAAGGACAAATTGGAGTATTCTATATTTTGTATATAATAAATTGTTTTGGAGGCTCGTGATGTAGATGTACTAATATTAATGTTAATTATTTAGTCGGTGCCTCATCTTACAAAGTACTGTCCGTTCTGTAGGGAATGTAAACGACCTATATATTGTTGGGGAATTCCTGAGTAGCTGAACGACTGGCAGCTTCTCCAAAAGGACTCACCTCCGTGGTGTTAGTACAAAACACTGTGAGCCTCATGTCGTTCGCGACACCGGCTATTCTGAGACTCTTGTGGTTATCCTCAGTCCCTAGACTCTACATACTCTGAGCTACAGAGAGCGTCGTTAAATAAGCAAAGAATAAATAGGAGGCNTTCTATTTATTCACAGAGATATTGGGTTTTCGGACTTCATCCATCGTCCTGGTCTTTAAGATAACTAAGAAAAACACGACGTTTCGGAAACTGGATCTGTTTCCGTCCTCAGGTGAGGGAAAACACCTATTCTGTTGGGTCCCTTAGAAAGAGCTAGCCTCAATCCCTCACCTGAGGACGGAAACAGATCCAGTTTCCGAAACGTCGTGTTTTTCTTAGTTATCTTAAAGACCAGGACGATGGATGAAGTCCGAAAACCCAATATCTCTGTGAATAAATAGAAGGGATAGGGAGACATCATAAGGCTGATTAGTGCCTTCGGTAAGTCACGTGTTTGTTACATGTTCAGCTGTGCGAGCCGGTGAAGAAGCTTCCGAAATGTAGGTACTTCAGAGATATCACATGGATCCTGGTGAGCGGTGCAGACAACATCACGGAGCAGATTGTGCAGTGCCATTGTCCGCGGGGAGCTGTCGCCTATCTGATTAAGCGGCAAGCAGTCCAGACGCCGGACGGCCTCCTCAGTTACCGGTACTCCTTCGCCTGTTCGCCTCAGAGCGTAAGTATGTTGACGTGACTCCGTATTCCGCAGCAGTCATTTTGACACGGCGTCCACCTTTTGATTTTCACCAAACCCCTTGCCCCGCCTTTCTTCATATTTTGTAGAAATAAATAAACTATTTTTCTGCTCGACTTTGGGGGCATGCAATAACGTACTTCGTTGAAATACTAATCTACAAGCCGGAAAGTCGCGGGTTCGATTTCCAAGGTCACTGGGTTTCCCAAATGCCTTAATCCTTCCAGCCGCGCTATGGCCCTGGGGTCGACTCAGCCTCTAACAGAAATGAGTACCAGGAATCTTCCTGGGGGGTAAAAGGCAGCCGGCGGTTAAGGCTGACCTCACCACCATCTCCGAGCCTAATATGTAAAAAATGTGGAAGCCTCGACGTCGCACAGCCCTACGGACCTCCAAGGCCTGTTACAGGGATAGCTCTACCTTTACCTTTCTCGTGGAATGTTGCTGCTTGTTTAGCTGGGTATCCTACTCTGTCGTGTCGATTTCAAGTTCAATTTGGCGAATATCTGCTACCATTCAGTTAAGAATATTTTGTTTCCCCGTCTACTATCTATAAATACGAGGGAGAGTCAGTAAATAGAACAAAAATTGATATAAAACGTAAAACACGTGATATTTGAACATGGAAAAAATGTTTTTTCTTGAAATATCCTCTACCAACATCAACGCACTTGTCCCATCGCTTTATCAGTGCGTTGAAACCCGAAGAATAAAAGTGTTATATTTTAGCGTCCTGTTGCACTGATTTAAGTCCATGATTTATTTAATCCGTCTTGCAGTGCATACACTCATTTTTCTCCTTCTCTCCCTCGCACTACATGTTTCGGCATAATAATGCCATCTTCAGGTGCTTACTTATCCACGTCAAACCAGTTCATTGCATGCCATGTTCACACATTAAAATAACTAAAATATGTGTTAAATATATGTTAAAAGTGTTTTGACTGTTGTCTCAGCCACTTCCGCACCTCTGTTTCAACCTCGTCATCAGCGATACGTTTCCCAAGTTTCTCGTTTCAGTTGCGAACCACTTTCGCGACAAACACTTCCTAAAGTAAACAGTTATTCTACCCCCCCCAAAAAAACCACACAACATAATGCTGCTCTTTGGTCACCATTTTAACTACTGAATCCAGCATCTGAACATGCGCATGCGCGTCTGCTATGTAGACTGTCATGAAGCTGGACTCTGCTGCTACCTAGTGATAAATATAGAAAACCTATTAGGTCCATTACAGCTGTTTCACTACCATTTGTGACTTAATTGCTTACTCTCTCTCATGGTAGTGTATCTATCTATATATAAGTGTGTGTGTGTGTGTGTGTGTGTGCGCGCGCGTGTGTGTACGAGTATATTAAAATATAGAAGACTATCAGTGTATTCTTTGCTTGTATGGGTGTGAAACTTGACTTGTCACATTAAAGAGAACAGAGGCTGAGGAGGACGGTGTGGTGAGGAGAAAGTTTGAACCTAAACGTTTGGAAGGAGTGTAAGACTGAAGAAAACTGCATACAGCACTATTCGAAGTTCTATTCTCGGCCACAAAATAAAGTACTCAATGAGATAAACTTTGGATATATCAGCGGACGTTGGGATAGTACCTTAAATCACGCTACGATAGTCTTCTTAACTTCATACCTAATTCAATATTCACCAAACTCCCGGTCAGTCGACGGTGTGTTAAGTGAACTACTGATAGTGTCGTTAAATAAGGCAAAATCAAGGTGAAGGTCAGAAGGTAATATAAAAGGTGATCAACGCCTTCAATGTTGTTGATATTTTTTTTTGTTTCTTTAATAATTCACCCTTGACATGTTTCGGTCGGAGCGACAATTTTCAGAAGGACATATCAATACATGCCGAAACAACTATTACAAATGTCACTGATCAGCGGCCTCCGTAGTCTAGAGGTAACGTTCCCACCTCATGACTCAAGGTACGCGGGTTAAAACCCGGCGGAGGTCGTGGATTTTTTTAAGGGCGGAAATATTCAGGGAACAAGTCCTCCGGGAGGGACTTTAAGCCGTGGGTCCCGTGTCATAGCTTTACGGCATGTAAAAGAACCTCATGTCTCTAGGAGACCTCTGAGCTAAATTTGGCCAAAAAGTTTCCCGCCCAAAGTAGTTTCCAATGCCTCCGGTAGATGGGGGAAGTATTAGATACCACTGCCAGAGGAGGGGGGACCTCTCTAACAGAAAGGACTAACTATTAGATACCACTGCCAGTAGAAGATTGGAACCTCGCTGGCAGAAAGGGGCTGATAGTAAGCACCAGTACCGGTAGGGTATGGAGACAGTAGAAATTAAAAGGGGGACGCACAATGGACCAATAACTGGTCTCAGTGCATGGGGAAGCCCACCTCCTCAATACTGAATACTGAACGTCACTGATCACTACCGTTGTATACAGACACCACCATTACAATGTCATGAAAATAAAATATTAGCCTCTAAGAGTTACAGTGATGTGCTTAAATTTATTAAAACATTTATAAATCATTACAAGTATGGTTTTCTAACTCTGTTAAAATTTAGAACCAATTTGGTTCGTGTCCTTTATACTGCCTCTCTTTAAAAGAAGAGATTTTAACAAAGTTTTAAAACCACACTTGTAAATAGACCAATTTTAATTATTTATAAATGTTTTAATAAATCCAAGAACATCGCTGTAATTGTTAAAGGATAATATTTTATATTCATTACATTGTACGAGTAATGGTGGTGTCCGTGTGTATTGGTAGTTACCAGTGATATTGTAATAATGGTTTCCGCACGTACTGATATGTCCTTCTGAAGATGGTAGCTCAGATCGAAACTTGTAAAGGACGAATTATTAAAGAAATAAAAAAAATATCAACTACACTGGAGCCGTTGTTGATCGTTTATAATATTGCTAGTGTGACGGACCAGGATAAACCAAGTCAAAGTCAGAAGGTAAAGTTGTTCCTGTGCTTATAAGCATCGTGCCATGAAGATGCAAGGGGGAATAGAGGCATAGCTCTATTTTTCTTGACCTCCGCATTATTTGGAGGTCAGTGGTAAGCTTCAAGCCCCGCCTGCAATATCAGCGGTCAGAGAGGCCCCATTACCCATTGGACAAGAGGCTACCCCAGAGCCGGCCTGGACAACGTGGAGAAGAGGAAGACTTTCTTGCTCCTTCCAGCAATCGAGCCCTTGCCGTCCGGTCCGTATCCCGTCGCTAATACAAATGTACATATCCCTATATCCCGGCATTCTCCTGGGGGGATGGAAATTACAAGTTCTGGGAAGAACTAATCGCCTCTCTTCCTCTGATACGACACGGACCGTATAAAAAACGATGCATCCACCAATTTTTCTGTTGCTGCTTGTGTATTCGGTGCCACATGAACGTGTTTACCTAGCCGTTGCCTAGCAACGATAGAGGTGGGGATATACAGACACACACACAGAGCAAGGTCATCTCAAAAGCTTACATTTATTTTCTTTTAAACGTGCAAAGTAGACTACAAATCCTAAGAGGACACCCGGCATATGGGACTGCCCGATTACGAAGCATTTATGTAGAATCCATCCTAATATCATTCTAGACTTGACAATTCTAATTATATCACTGTAAAATGTAAAAGTAAGTAAAGGTATCCCTGTAACACGCCATGGAGGCCCATAGGGTTGTAAGATGTTGAGGTTACCACATTTTCTAGACAATCGGCTCATAGATGTCGGCAAGGTTGTCAGCCCTACGCGCTGGCCGCCCTTTAGCCCCAAGAATATTCCAAGAATATCGTTCATGTTTTTTGGGTTACCTGTCAAAACAACAAAGAATAAAAATAACTCGCTTTCACGCTATCGTGTCAACTGAATTTTATGGGATTACAGTATAGCGTCACAAAGTGTTTCGGCTCTCATGGAGCCTTCATCAGGTGATACAATCTAAAAACCTTAAATTGCTGAACTGGGATTCTTATATGGATCCATATATAACAAGTATCCAGTAAAAGGTAAAGGTAAAGTTGCCCTGTGCTTAACTAAGTAAGCACTTCGCCATGAAGGCGTATGGGGGAGTGGATGTATAGATCCACATTTTCTTGACCTCGGAGCTAGTTAGAGGTGAGTAAAAGTAAGTAAATGAGTAATAAATTAATATAAAAGGAAAACATTCCGTAATGTTCTCATATGCACAGATTTATAATTATGTTTCTGATATTTAGAGTTTAATAACAGTTAACAACCCCCAAAAAAGTATATACAGTGATAAATACATTACAGGATGCATTCCTTGAAGACTAATTATACCGGTACCGGAAGTAAGTTGAAAATAAAATCTAGTAACTTTCTAATGATGATGTAACAGTCTACGTCACTAACTGATGATGACGCAACCGCTTTGCCGTAGTAAATAAAAAAGTAAGGTTGTTCCTGTGCTTAACTAATTAAGCACTACGCCATTATGGGGGACTGGATATATAGATCCACGTTTTCTTGACCTCGACACTGGTTGGAGATGAGTGGTCAGCTGCATATCCCGGCCACTTTACGCCTGAAGGAAAGAGCCCTCGGGCGTGTTTGTTGTAGCTGTTCCAGTATACATGTCTATATGTGGTTCTGTTATTTTCCACAGAGGCTGAGATGCCAGAGGAAGGAGCCCTGTCGCCTGTTCACTGTCAGGAAGCGACAGGAGCTACTGAACGAGGTCAACACGAGCACACTGTGCCAATGTCCTCATGGCCACACCTGTCCGCGGCACCACACGGAGCCCGGAGTCATCGTAGGCAAGAGCTACACCGAGGAGGCCATTAGAACTTACAGCGGTTACTGCATATCCTGAACAGGGGTCTGGTCTGGTCATCAGCACGGGACTGGTTCAAATTGATGCCCAACACGGGTCAGCAGCAGCCGTCGTCGAAGACAGTGTACCACAGAGGGAGTCGACTAATACAAACCTGACGATCATAATTCAAACCTACAAGTACGTTGATGTACTCTGACCACCGATGGTGGTTATGCAGTGTAAAATGCTGGCTAATCAATTATCCACATGTAGCAGACATACTTTATGCAGATGTGCCAATGTGTCCCAGAGACAGGATGTGATTGATAGTGCCTACATAGTTACCCATGCCTTGAAGGCAGCTGAAAAGAGTTTCGCTCAAAATGGTCCAAATCCAAATTGAATCGATTTAATGTCTCACACTATTAAAATGTTTGCGCTCAGCGTGTTACAGCACTAATTGAGTTGGAAGTATAATCTTTCACGGTCAACGGACTGATATTAGTTTCAGCAATAAGCCTACTTTAACCCTATAAGTGCCGAGAGTCGAAAATTTCGACCTTTACAACTACCTGACAATATATGACATCTATATGCAATTCATCTGAACTAAATGGCCAAGAAATACGAGGAAGGAAGATTTATATTTATTTTACGAACTCAGCGAATTTCTATTATGTATCATTTACCCATAATTCGCGAGTTATAAAAATCTGAAATGGCAGCTTGACCCCCCAGAATTAATCCTGGCACTTCTAGTGTTAAGCCTGGGTATTGCGAAGTGCTGAAGAATTTGGCTAGACACTGAACACTGAGGTAAAAATGTTTTATTTAGATTTTAATAATTCTATTCCTTAGTCTTTACTAAAAACGAACGGGAAAATAACGTATAGTGGACCAACATAATATGTAACCACAAAAAGCGATATAAAGACATTACTTAGCCCTAGAACTATTTTATATCTTAAATCATTATTGCTTATCACAGTTAAATTGAGAATCGTTCTCTTAGGCTTCAAAATAACATCCATGAGGAGAATTAGTTGCCGATCTCTCGTTTAGAGCAGTTTGAGATATTTACCAGCCATTGATATCGGTTCACGTAAACATGGCTGCCGATATACAGAACAGACGGTATATTCTACAGCATTTTCTTCATTTACATTACCTGTATAATTCTACTAGCTTCACGCAATAAAACTCACAGTACGTCAGTTACTATTCGGGGACATCAAATTTATTTCTTTAAGGTTAAAACTATCGGTTTAGTCTCAACTGTATATGTAACCTCCTATGCCCAAACCCAAATTCGCTGGACCGTTCTTCTCACGCTTTCTCAGTCGGTACAGAGACTAGGCTATGAACTGGGCGATCCAGGAATCGGGGTTCCATTTACGGCAGACGAAAGATATATTGTCTTCTCCACAGCGTCCAGACAGGCCATGAGGCCCACCCAGCCTCCTATCAAATAGGTACTGGGGAGGGGGAGTTAAACCTGACCAATCACTTTCATCGAATGCCAAAGTTAAGAAGGGGTGGAGTTACACATCCACCCCTTTCTGTATGTATGTCATGGTGATTAAATAAGCACAGGCACAACTTTGCTTCTGTCACGTTCATTATGTGTGGTTTATAAACTTGCCACCGGAAGTCGCAGTCGAGGATGTAGAATTTCTGTTTCATACCCTCGGTCCGAAGGAGGGACGCGGTGGCGTAGTTGGTTGAGGCACTAATATTATAAGCAAAAGTTCGGGGGTTCAATTCCCGATGAGGTAATTGGACTTTTCAAAGGACCTAATCCTTCCAGCCGCATTATGGCCATGGGGTCGACTCAGCATCTAACAGAAATGAGTACCAGGAAACTTCCTGGGGGTAAAGGTGAGGCCGGCGCGTAAGGCTGACAACCTCATCGCCATCTGTGAGCTGACTGTCTAGAGAAAATGTGGGAGCCTTGACGTCTCACAACCCTATGGGCCTCGACGGCCTGTTAAAAGGGTAGCTTTACGTTTACCTTTTAGTAAAATTCGTACCATGCAGTCTCGTACCATGCCCAAATCCTACATAGTGCAATATTTGACTTAATGGACATCATAACTTACTTACAATTAGTGCCGTACTTATGCCCTGGTCAACCCGTAGATTCATGAGCCACAAAAATGGCGCCTTTTATATAAAATGATAAAAAAACGACTTTACGGGGCTGAAGACAGTTCATATCGATTGTGTAGAACATAGGCCCACCGAAGTATTGAGTTAGATCGATTCGTTACACAGAACAAATACTTAAAAAGGGTCAAGCTATCCCTGTAACAGGCAGTGGAGGCCCGTAGGGTTGTGAGACGTCGAGATTCCCACATTTTCAAAATAATCGGCTCACAGATGGCGGTGAGGTTGTCAGCCTTATGCGTCGGCCCAATTTAAGCCCCAGGAAGATTCCTGGAACTCATTTCTGTTAGAGACAGAGTCGATTCCAGGGTCACGGCACGGCTGGAAGGATGAGATCAACTGGAAAATCCAATGACCTCATCGGGAATCGAAGCCGAGACCTTCCGTCTTGTAGCATAGTGCCGCAACCAACTATGCTACCGCATGGATAGCTTCATCTTTTTTACTTAGGTAATTCTGCATAACTTTTAAGTCTAGGAGCTTAATTTAAATCCAAAGACTCGTTACCATTTCATGAAACGTGATA
Source organism: Cryptotermes secundus (assembly GCF_002891405.2). NCBI lineage: Eukaryota > Metazoa > Arthropoda > Insecta > Blattodea > Kalotermitidae > Cryptotermes > Cryptotermes secundus. Next base: position 1,430,464 of record NW_019721009.1, on the reverse strand, counting down.
TTTCTTCCCCACAATGTTAACACATCTTTCATTTGTTAATCTACGTACGTAGGTCGTACAGAAAGTCATGAGGAACTTTTTTTTTTGCATGCAACCTGGGAACAGCAGACGAAAGAGAGTATGGTGGTAGGTGGAACCAGCTGTTGCGTTAACCTTGAGTGTCTTGTGACGTCAATAGCTTGCATCACGTGACCAGTATCACTCCTAACAAAATGGCGGACAACGATATGTCGTTTCGCCAGCGTGCTGTCATCGAATTTCTTGTGAAAGAGGAACTCCCTGCTGCTGAAATTCACCAGACTTCAGCGTGCTTATGGAAGTGTGTGCATGGGTGTGAGCAGTGTTCGAAGATGGGTGAAACATTTTAAAGATGGGAACCCCGGCGTTGAAGATGAGCCTCGGAGCGGTCGTCCTCGAACAGCCTCAACTGAACGCAACAAGGAAAGAGTGGATGAGATCATTCAAGATGACAGGCGTGTGACTGTGGACACAATAGCCCAACTTGGAATAGGACACAGTGCAGTACAGGACATGATTGAAAGCTTGGGCTATAGGAAAGTTTGTGCTCGTTGGGTCCCGCGGTTATTGACCGAAGACCACAAAGGTCAGCGAAAAGCCATCACCTCAGAACTGCTGCAGAGATATCGACACGAAGGCGATTTTTTTTACTCTGTATTGTGACAGGTGACGAAAGCTGGTTTCACCATTTCGAGCCTGAAACGAAACGGCAGAGTATGGAATGTCTCCATTTGCATTCTCCGTCAAAAAAAGAAGGGAAAGACAGTGCCGTCAGCTGCGAAGGTGATGGGCAAAGTCTTCTGGGATGCAGAGGGTTTCATTCTGGCCGAATTCCTGGAACCTGGGCAAACCATCAATGCTAATCGTTATGTCCAGACGCTGCACAAGCTCCGTCGTGCATTGCGCGATAAACGTCCGGGACGAAACATCATCATCCCGCATGACAACGCTCGCCCCCACGCCGCTCGCCTCACATTGGAAGCAATTGCAAAGATGGGGTGGGAAGTTCTTCCACACCCCTCCTATAGCCCTGATCTGGCACCGTCCGACTACCATCTTTTCGGATTTGTGAAGGATCAGCTGCGTGGAAAACGTTTTGAGACAAGGGAGGCAATTCAGAAAGCAGTGCGTCAGTGTCTTCGGAAGGCTGGAACTGAATTTTACAGAAGGGGAATTTTCAAACTCCCAGAACGCTGGGAGAAATGTGTACAAAGAAGTGGCGATTATGTGGAAAAATAAAGAAAGGTCTGTAGATTTAGGTGGTGTATTTGGTTTGTCAATACTAAAGCATGTTACTTTACAAAAATTGTTGCTCATGACTTTCAGTACGACCCTCGTACTTTACAGTCTGTCTTCGTCTTTAGGGCCGAAGTGTCATACTTAAGCCTCATGACGTCGGCGTGTGCCTACTTGGCCAATCACCACAGTACGAAATATGTGACGTAACAGATTATTTGGCTACCATTAGCACAATATTCCATATTTCTCTTTTATTATAGGCTACTCGAATATTGAAGAGGTGTTACCAACATGAGACCGCATCTGTGGTCTAGTGGTCAAAGTTCCTGCCTACAGATCCAGAGGTCTCGGGCTCGATTCTGGGCAGTGGGTCTGGAACGGGGTCCACTCAGCCTCGTGAGGATAACTGAGGAGCTATTTCGAGGAAATAGCGGCTCCGGTCTAGAAACCCGAGATTAACAGCCGGGGGGGGGGGGATTCGTTGCCCTCACCACGCGACACCCTCTATCCGCTATAGTTGGCACTAACTTCGCCGAAGAGCGGCGGTGGCTCGGTCGGTATAGTTCGCTTGCGGACTACAGGCCACGGAGATTGTTTGTTTGTTACCAACATGTTTAGCATGTAAAAGTGTTTTTAATCACGTTAATACCGAATACAGAATACTGTATGTCGACCTATTAATCCCCTACTACAACGTGTCCAAGTGTAACTGACACGTAAAGTCTGTCAAAGCACTCACTCTAGGTGTCTGAATAGTACTGAAGTACTGCAATACAAAGGTTAAAAGTAAAGTTATCGTTGTGCTCAATTAATTAAGCACCGTGTCATGAAAATATGTCGGAGATAGGAGGTATAGCTCCACCATTCTTGATCTCGGCACTATATAGAGCTGAATGGGTAGATTCACGCTCCGGTCGTTTCACCCCTAGGGAAAGAGCCTCCGGTACCCATTATGTAGAGCTGCTTGGAAGCTGTGGAGTAGTGAACTTTTTGCTTCTGCATGGAATGGAACCCCGGCCGTCAAGCCCGTAGCCCGTTGCTACGGGCTTCCCCCTTACTTTGCTTTACCTGTATTCGCTATGGAGAAGAGGCACAAAACAATTCGTACTGATTTCACTGTTCGGGGTTTCGAGTCAGCGAACGTTCACATTGTGATCTGGTTTGTCATGTCGGTTAGTCTCGTACGTGGATTATCTTCATTCGGTGCATCTTCTTGTGTTTCAGATATATATAGGAATTATGCTAACCGTCACACAACAAATGCACTCGCTTTTAATATTTTACGATTAGACCTTTTATTTCTGCTACATCTTTCGGTCGTATAAGACCATCATCAGGCAGTTATATATAGGGATACGTACAGTCATTAAACTACCGATATGGATCCATACCAGTGCGACGTGTAGTATTACATACTAATATTAAATTTGCCTCAAGTTGGTAAGTATTATAATTGAGTACAAAAATAGAAGAACTACCTGATGATGGTCTTGTATGACCGAAACATGTAGCAGAAATAATCGTAAAATATTAAAAGCGAGTGCATTTGTTGTGTGACAGTCAACATAATTCCTATGTATATATGTATATGTCGTACGGGGATAGTGACATTTCGAAGGAACCGTCCCTCATGGGTTGAGGTAGCACCTTACTTTATATCTGCTTACAAAATCCGAATGACTCAACCCTGAAGATGGAGACAACACGTTCCTCCGAAATGTCGGTATCCGTCTATAAGACTACACGGTGTCACGACCCAAAAGATCACAACATTAGCAGATGATATCTCTTTTTCAATGTTTAATATTGTAAACACATTCACAACTGCAGTAAAGCAACAGAAATACAGGAATACCTGGTTACATGGTATTTTGTTAGACACAAATCGGCTTTGGTTTTATTACTTTTTAATGTTTTGAAGAACAGCAAACCCTCGCTAATCCGGAGATCATTCGGATTAATAAAGCAAAAGATAGCTCTAAAAGACAAAAAAAAAAAAAACTTAAAAAAATACACGTAGTGCTCATGAAAATAAATAAAAAAGTCACTGCAGCAATTTCTTCCTGTCAGAAGCTGATATGTAGGGTCTCATTCATCCAGCTAAAGCCAGTTTTGTATATTGTATTGCGCGGTTTCGGTCTCTCCAGCTGCCCTTAACACGGCCTGAAAGTCCTCTTGCTCCTAAATCCCACGTGTTTTTTTTAAAGTATGTAGTCAATTGTGAACAGAATTTTTAATTTATCATACTTAGCTCCGGACTATCCGACACCCGCATTAAATGTAACCGGATTAGCGAGGATTTACTGTGCCTATATTTGCCAAATACACTGTGGTAATTTAGCGACAGTGGAGAAAGAAATTTTATTTTTGTGAATGATTTTATGTCACCTGCCAACACTGTAGTAACGAGGTGAGTGTGACGTTGGAAGGAAGACACCTTGCCTTCTCGTGTACCTGATTGTTTTTAAGCGCGGTAGTCTCGGAAACTTATTTAAAACAAACGTTTCAATATGTACATATATTAAAGTGTTATGTTTATCTGATATGGACTTCCTTATATGTCTCAAGGAAAGTAAGAGAAAATAAAATGTTACTGTATGCTCATATTTCATTATCATTTACGGCCTCAAAGTATGACCAGGGCTTGATCCTACAACCCAAAATCCATTTTTGGCCTACCTTCCTTTCTTAAGGGGGAGAAGAAACTGTTTCCATCCTCAGGTGAGGGGGAGAGAAACCTACTCCACAGATGGCGCTAGCAGTAGGCACTACATGTCTTCACTAATTTTCCATATTTTTTCTACGCATCGGTGCTCATGCACTTGGTTTGTTGACTTGGATTGTAGCATAAATTTCTACATCATTTTCTATCCTAGTTCGAATGTGTGTTCATTATCACAATTCTTATTACACATTTTCTTCTCATCTCCCTCCGAATTAGCCTGGTGTCAGATAATTAAATAGCTGTAGTGAATCTGACAAGGGTTATCCAATGACTGAGATTAGTTCTTACTAAGGGACATAACCTGAGCATGGAAGCATATTTTTAGAATACCGGACGCCGGGCAAAGTCCGAAATCCCAGTAATTCTGAGAACTCTTTATAATTAAACGAAACTGTGCTTATGAGATGATAACACTGTCTGTCTGCGGATCTATCTTTTCAACTTTCGAAACATGGGAGAGATTTCACGAAACTGTGAACGAATGTTAAGCCATTGGAGGTCACCTGAAACCTGTATGTTTTCATTTACTACAATCAGGCGCGAACCTCTGAGGTGAGAGTGATACTAGCGCCACTTAGTGCATGGCTCTGAAATGTTGAAATACAGGCCGCGAAGTGCATATCTGAACTATTACCAGAGTCACGAGACAGTGGAACCAAAAATGACTGTGCTGGCGAAGCCCAGCAGCAATTTATCAGATAGGATATGTCGGACAACTCAACCGGCATTTCATGGTTCAGAATGAGCTTAGCTCTCCGAATGGCCAATTCTCGCAAGCAGCGCTAGGTGCCCATGGTTCGCCGTTGCTTCTTTACACCCATCAGTCATTATGAAAGATATTTGCCTGTATCCATATTGCAGTATTATATCTTCACTTAAACAACAGTGGCACTTTATGTTTCCTCTACTACTGTCCTTGTACCAGTACCATAAAATTGTGCAACAACACTTAATATATTACGTTACACCGGCACGTTTAAATGTGTCGGTACCGTGATAATGGCCCAAAAGTCAGGCAACCTTAAACACTCTCTCGTATTAATGGGAATGTTCATTTTGTAGTTGGGAGTTGTGAATTTGAATTGGAGGATATCAGTCCGAATAATTTCTGTAAATTCAGTAAGTAATAAATAATTTCCTAACGTATTATAAAGTGTAGAACCGTGGCTGGGTAACGGTCGCGAAACAACGCCCGTTGCTATGGCAGCAGCTTCTAAATAAACGGCGTTACCTAACCCGTTTATGGGTAACAGCTCGGTAAAGACGTTTCCACTGCAAAGAACACGAACGCAACAATAAAAGAACGGTGTTTTATATGTATGTGGTCCGTGCCGAATTGTCATAATCAGAACAGTTGAAGCAATGAGGTCGGTTGACTTCTGCTACAATTAAGTGGAATGACGAATTGTGGGATATTCGTCGGACAGTGACGTGAGTACAGAAACTGAAGAATCTCTTTGATTAAGAGCTGTTACCAAGCAACGACTAGTGAAGACATTACAAGCCGCAGAAAACTTGGCGTGTAGTAATTTGTAAAGTGTGGAAATCAGGGATAGCGCTGTAATTATTTGTACTTACCAGCCGTGTATAAGTGGTCAATTAATACCTTCACCAATACGAACCCCGTCTACAGTTACACGCACTTAACACCTGACAGTACTTTAGTGTACATTTTACTGAGCAGTTAACTGACTTTTGGGCCACCTGTGCTAACTAACCTCGGTTCCGGAAAATCCTCTGATCCGGCTTTGGTCTGATGCCAAACGGGCCGGATTTCAGAAATCCGAAGTGTACCACAGATCTTAAAAAACGATGTAATTCTTTAAGTTAAATCTTCAATAGAATAAAAAAAAAAAAAAGAGCGGCCGCGCGGAAAACTGTTTTTACATTTTAGTTTGACAGCGACAGTTAATGGACCAGTGGAGCTGGAAACACGAAATTAGGTGGGGAAATAGGACAAAAACACTCAAACGTGTAAAATATTAAGATTGTGGTCTTTCGGATGTGACGTAATGTTGATTCACCGTAGAAAACACAACAAATGTTGCGCATAACGCATTTTATATGGACTAATGGTTAACGAACTCAGGAAGGAAACGAACTCTACAATTCAGAAATCAGCTGTCAGTGATATCAAAGCAAATTGCTACCAGGAACAAACAGCATTTTAATGTACAAACTTCAACTCCACCATTAACTTCACAACAGTTACCTTATCGGCGGAACGCGGTAGCGAAGTTGGTTGAGGCACTTTGCTACATGCTGGAAGGTCGAAGGTTCGATTCCCGATGAGGTCATTGGATTTTTCAATTAACCTATGCCTTCCAGCCGCACTATGACCCTCTGAGCCTCTAAGAGGAATGAGTACCAGGAATCTTCCTCGGCGATAAAAAGCGGCCGGTGCGTAAGGCTGACAAACTCACCGCCATCTATGAGCCGACTGTCTAGAAAATGTGAGAGTTTCGACGCCTCACAAACCTATGGGCCTTCAAGCCCTGCTACAGGGACAGTTTTACTTTCACCTTTCAATGGTATCGTATTTGTTTACGGTTTATTTAACGACGCTTACAGTAGCTGTGATTACGAAACGTCGAATTAATGATTAGTTAATAATGAACTGGAAAGGACGGGGTAGGAAGTGATTGTGGTCGAATTTTAAGCACGCCTATTTCACGTCATTGAATACAGGGACTGAAGAGAACCATGAACCCCTCAGAGTAGCGGTTTTTGGACGAAGATTTGAACACAAGACTCCAGAAAAACGAGTTCTATCGATCTGATATGGACACTCTCATCTCCTAGAAAACCTACAAACTGATATACGTGCATATCAAACTGTTCTACCTGTTGCTTTCCATGGGCATGAAACATGGTCTCTCATCTTCATGGACGAAAATACTAGGTTAAAATATTAAAGAGAATATTTTTACCTAAGAAATAAATAGAGACTGGAAAATAGTGCATAATGAGGAGCTTCATAATTTGTACTTTTCAGAAAACATTATTAAAGTCATCAATCAAGGGATCGTTTCTTCAAAAGTTTCTTTTCAATCATTAAAAGCATTTTGCCGCACAGAATTTAAAGTATGAATGAATGTATAAGGGGTGGGCCTTCTTGGCCCTTGCACCGCGACCACAGTGACCTATTGTGCCTCCTCTTCTGATTATCCCCTCAGCAATCCTGCGCTTCGAATGAAGTTTATGAAACTCCGTAAAACACAAGAGGCCGAATAAGACCAGCACGAACCACGATCACGCTGCAGCGAACTTCGAATTACGAGGGAGAAACAGTAAATAGGACACAAATGGATACAAAACGTAAAACATGATATATTCGAACCTTTTAAAAACCTTTATTTCCCGACACTGATAAATTTGTCCCATTGATGTACGAGTGTGTCGAAACCCGCAAAATTGAAGTTCCCGGCTGTTGTCTCAGCCACTCCCACACCTCCGTTTCAACTTCTCCGTCATCAGCGAAAAAAATGTCACCCATTTGTGAACCGCTTTACGCGACAAACACTACCCACCGTAAACAGCAAAATATTTCTTTAAGCATATCCTTTGCATTAAATCCCTTTTCCTTAAAAGAATGCTCAAACACCTCTGCTTTTCGGTAGGGCATTCCTCAAGCACAGTCACAGTTCTGACTACTGAATCCAGCCTCTGAATATGCGCATGCGCGTCTGCTACCTTAACTGTCACTGAGCTACTACCTAGTGATACACATAGCGGCCTCCGTAGTCTAGAGGTAACGTTCCCACCTCATGACTCGTAGTACGCGGGTTCAAATACCCGGCGGAGGTCGTCGAATTTTTAAGGGCGGAAAAATTCAGGGAACAAGTCCTCCGGGAGGGACTTCAAGCCGTGGGTCCCGTGTCGTAGCTTTACGGCACGTAAAAGAACCTCATATCTCCAAAGGAGGTCACTGAGCCAAATTACGGACGTTTCCCGCCCAACAGCAGTCTCTAATACCTCTGGTAGATGGGGGAAGCATTATAGATACCTCTCAGCTAGTAGAGCCGGTCTCGCTGGCTGGGCGGGACTGATGGTAAGCACCAGTACCGGTAGGATATAGAGACTGGTAGAAATCATAGAGGGAAGCACAATGGACCAATACAGGTCTAAGTGCATGGGGAAACCCACCCTCTCCAATAACTAACTAACTAGTGATATATATAGAAAACTTATTACGACCATTACAGCTGCTCTACTTTCATTTGTGACAAATTTACTGACTTTCTTTTGTATGAATCAGAATAAGAGACCCTAAGCTAAATCGTTCAGAATAAGATTACGCTGGATTATATTGTATGAACTGCTACTTACAGTACGAATCAGTGGACAAACTCTTGTACTCACCTGTAAGAGAAAGTGAACATGAGTAACAGAACACAACAGAAAAAATAATAAAAACCAACACCCTTTTTGTATAAATATTTTACTTGCAATTCAAAGCTAGTAAACATGCTGTCATTGTTCTTCTTATTATTATATTAGTAGCAAAAGTAGATGCTATAATGGTGCTGCAGCGTATAGCCCCTTTACTAAGAAAGGATTCTGTAAACAACGGCCGTTGTTAGGTAATGGCCGTAAACAATAACAGAGGGATGGTGTTCTCTATGAAATCCGAGCGATAGCCACGCGCTGCGACAATAGAATAACTGTTGTAAGAGGTGCTTTCTATGCGATCCGTGCCGAGGCTGCATACTGAGAAGCAGCTGCAATTACGAGAGTCTTGAGACGGCAGTGAGAAGAGCAGGAGGTTGGTATGAGATGGTCGCCAGCCTGGGAGTTAGTTGTGAGAAAGTGGCCGGCCAGTAAAGATGTAATCACAGAAGCTGAGGAAGCTACGGCCTTGAAGCCGTTACCAGGCGACAACCGTTGAAGTTACTGAGAAGACTTAGTGCGTACTGAAGAGAAATGTAGTGTGTGAATTAGCGATACGGTTAGAGTTACTAGTAGTTACTTTCTGTAAGGGTTCAATAAAGCCAATTACTAATCCAAACCCTGTCTATAGTCACTCATATACGTGATAGTACTTACTTACTTTCTAAAATATTAATTGCATTCAGTATGTACGTATGTATGTATATAGAGCCTATCTTTTTCACAGCATAAAAGTTGGCGTGACTGCACTTATTGCATTGTTACCAGCCTAAATGTCAAAGATTATAATGTTACATCTTCTGTTTGTGTGTGTTTGTTCCTGCTTAGCCACTGCTTACCCTTTAACTGGCCTTTAAGCTGTAGAACATGCATGCAAAGAAATAGATAATTGAAGAGAATTATTGTTTCAATTTTATTATCCATCCGGTGTTAAAAGCGGCAGTTTAATTTCTATGTCTTAGCAACAAACGTTATAAACGGTTATTCTTAAAGAACGGAGTATATACGCATATTGTGACGTGTCTTGAGCACAGCTGTGTTTTGGATGTTGTTGGAGAGAGCTTCCTTCAGGGTCCGAACTGCTGGCTTCAGCGCAGGACCTTCGGCACCTCATTAACTGGTGATGTGTTATCGCCGCTGTCGTCCTCTCTTATGGATCATACGGTTATATGCCATTTCAAACTGTTCGTTATCACGGCAGGGTATGTCAACAACGTGATGTCATCTTTGTGGCACTGACGACTGAATACTGTGCTGCATTAATGTTCGGCCTCATTATTATTATTATTACTCAGAGACCAAGTTCCACAACCATACAGAACCACTCCGTGGTTTTAGTTTGCAAAAGAGAACTACTCCGACCGAGCGACCGCCGCTTGTCAGCGAAGTTAATGCCAACTTCAGCGGATAGAGGGTATCGCGTGGTCAGCGCTACGGATCCCCACGGCCGTTAATTTCGGTTTTCTAGACCGGAGCCTCTATTTCCTTCAAATCAATTGTCCTCACGAGGCTGAATGGACCCCGTTCTCAGAAAATTTGGTAGCGCTGGGAATCGAACCCGGACCTCTGGATCTGTAGCCAGGAACTCTGACCACTAGACCACCGAGGAGGTCCCCCACAGGTAAAATTATAGTTTTGTACACTCTGAAAAAATTAGAATATAAAAAATAATAATTTCGCCTGTAGTTCTGTATGGGTGTGAAACTTGATCTCTGACATTAAGGGAGGAGCACAGACTGTGGGTATATGAGAACAGGTTGCTGAGGGGAATATTTAGACCGAAAAGAGATGAAGTGACAGGAGGCTGGAGAAAACTGCATAATGAGGAGCTTCATAACTTGTACTCATCTCCATGTATAATTTGAATGATCAAGTCAGAGAGCATGAGATGGGCAGGACATATAGCACGAAAGGGAACGTAAAGGAATGCCTATAGGATATTGGTGGGAAAGCTAGAAGGAAAGAGACCACTAGGAAGACCAAGACATAGGCAGGTATTACCTCTACCAGAAGGACGAGCGGGCATTACCTGGGAACCTTCAAAACCGCACATATAGTTTCTTGCCCTCTCCTCCAACTGAAGTGAGTCTCACTATCTCCCCGCCGCCTTATCTTCTTTCTCTCTCTTTTTAATCAGGTAAGGCAAATCAAAGCTATCCCTGTAAGAGTCTGTGGAGGCCCATAGGTTTGTGAGACATCGAAGCTACCACATTATCTAGACAATCGGTTCACAGATGGCGGGTGAGGTTGTCAGTCTTACGCGCCGGCCGCCCTTTACCCCCACGAAGATTCCTGGTACTCATTTATGTTTGAGGCTGACAAGTGAGTCGTCTCCAGGGCCATAGTGCGGCTGGAAGGATTAGGTCAATTGAAAAATCCAATAACCTCATCGGAATTCGAACCCGCGACCTTCCGACTTGTAGCACAGTGCCTCAACCAACTAAACTACGGCGTGTTTAACAAACTTCAGTCAACGTGAGGACCACTACATGGACGGTTGGCGCACGCGCGGACCTCTCGGCTAAGGTAACATTCCTCTTACCAGTATACAGCATGCATCTGAGAATAGCAGAAACATTATTGATGAAGATTTGAGGCTTTCACGGCGGTGACTATGAAGAAAGTGGTCTTCTGGGATTTGGCACCGTGTATATGTGGTGTTAACCGACGTTTCGGAGGAACGTATCGCCTCCATCTTCAGGGTAGGAGGAGATGGAGGCGATACGTTCCTCCGAAACGTCGGTTAACACCACATACACGGTGCCAAATCCCAAAAGACTGCTTTCTTCATTATTGATGAAGTTCTCGCAAACCTCTTGTTTCTGTCCACAAATTTTAAATAATTTGTAACAGCGATTCTTTTTTTAAATTTAAATTATTCTAAGTATTACATGTCACGTAATATTACATGGACTATACAATATTACAGACCATCTGGTAGCAGCCATGGACCACAATTTTATAAAAAATGGTATATATGAATATACGGACATAACTTACAGTAAATGCGTAATCTTAAATAGAGCTATTGATAACGGATAAATTGCGTTGGAGTGATTTCTTAGGCCTCATGTATTGGCATTTTACTCAGGTAATAGACATACTTCCCCTCGAGGACTACTGTCTTATGGTGGGCAAAGGTTTGCTCTCCCCGCAGAACTATGCTGGCGGAAGCGTAAGCCTCTGGTAGAGCCATCCATGTCAGACAGGTCAAAGGGTAGGGGCCAGATGAAGTGTAGTCCCTGGTCCTCCAGGTTGGGGAGTTGGCAAAATCCAATGTTACGAAAATTCCAGAGCCTGCGGGGGATAGCAAGACCCACAGAGGGTTGTAGCGTCAGTAAAGAAGAAGAAGAAGAATAAACATACTGCGACATGTAGACCCATTGCTAGGCAACGACTCGGTAAACACAATCCCGCGGCAAAAAATACGAAGGCAAGAATCGAATAACTTCCGTTGCTATGCGACGCGCTGTAAATACAATAGAGGAAGAGGTGTTTTCTATGTGGTTCGCATATACACATTGCTGGGCAACAGATGTGTTTTCTATGAGTCCGCCTCGAGACTGTAAGTAGTCCCGTAGTAAATCAGAAATGAGCCGTAGAACGGGAAGGAGAACGGAGCGAGTTCTCGGCAGTTCAGAGAGAAGGGTTCGGCTGAAGATGGTGTTAAGAAATCCAATCATCCAATCCAAAACCCGCTATTATTGGTCATGGAGCCTTAAACACGCTACAATACTAATTTTAGTGTAGTGTGAATTACGCTATTTCGATGCATGCTAGATTTGATTCTGTATGCTGATTATGGGATTCCAACATACCGGCCTAAGTCACAAGGAAAATACCAGCGCGCATTTTGTGCGCAAACTCTGGGGATCAGAGAGAAATTTTGTTTCGGATGTGTAGGTTGTCTGGGAAGCTGTAAGATTTCTCAACTGCACTCTCTCATGCTAACGGAAGCCGGTTCTGTCCAGCGCACTGCCTCAGGGGACAGGAGCCGGCAGCACGGAAACTGCTACCAGTCGTCAAGCGACCAGGACAACTCCAAAGAGGTGAGGTGGCTACGGCGAGCGATAAAACGACACATGACGTGAGACGTAGAGGTTTCCGGCCCTCGGGCCCAGGAAAGTGGCCAATGTCGTTGGCTGGCTGAACCAGCCTACAGTATACGGCAACATTACACTGTAATAACTAATACAGGTATATGCCTGTGTACGAGTTGAGGCTTTCACAACGGTGACTATGAAGAATGCCGTCTTCTGGGATGTAGCGTCGTGTAGATCTTGTGTGAACTGACGTTTCGGAGAAACGTATCGCCTCCAACTTCAGGGTAGAAAAATTCGCGAGTGAGGAACCAGCGTGAGAAGTGGCTAGCAGACTGAGCCACCAGTCGAAAACACCCAGGTATATAAGAGCAGAGGGATGGAGTGAGGGAGGTGGAGTGGGCCACATGGGAAATCTATAGAGGAGAAGGGTAGGGTTGTTCGTTAGCCGTCTCGCACGCAACTTGCTACTTAAAACCTTTAAAAGTTTTAAACGTTAAATCTCTTCTGCATCACTAGTGTATGCACACTACATGTTTCAACTAACATTCATAACAGCTACACGCGACACAATAAGAAGAACTACCCATCGCCACAGGCCATACGGGCGCATAGACAAGGGCATACCCCTCAAATTTGAACTTAAGCAGTTTCACCAGCAATTTTAGAGATACCTAAAGATCACCAATGTTGGTCGAAATATGTAGTGTGCATATACCCGTAACGCTGGAGTCACTGCCGTTCACTCGATACAACTCGACTCGTCGACTGCTAGATTGCAACTTACAACTCTTTAACACAGATAGCAGGACTCCCTGTACGAGTGATCGGCCCGTCACAAGGCCGGTACCTACACATAGGACAACACAAACACAGAATAATCGCAAACATAGGCATCCATGTCTTGATTGAGATTCGAACCCACGATCCCAGCGTTCGAGCGGGCGAAGACAGTTCATGCCTTAGACCGCGCGGCCACTGTGATCGGCGCTCCATGACACGTTCATTCTAATTATACTTGGCGAAGACTACAAGATATTGAAGCTCACCATTTTATAACTAAATTCAGTTGTCTTTAAGAATACAGTATTCAAACATTATGCAAGTGGCACCAGCTTTTTCCTTCAGTTTGGTTCGTGTGTTACTCCTGTTGCTGTCTGTCTTTCAGTTGCTAATTCCGGGACTGTAACAGTTCTCTTACGATTATAATGTTACGTTATGCTTCATTATTCCGAAACCACCGTTAGCCTTGACCCGTCCCGTTTCCTGCAGTAGAACGTCCAGCCTGAACCTCAATTAAAACAGTAACTTACACAGGAAACATTCAAATGCTGTGACAGCAAGGATTCCTCGACGCTACATAATCTCGACAGAGGCAGCGTCGTTAAAAAGCAAACAAAAGGAACAAAAAGTTCTGCGAAGAACTAATCGTCTACGTTACTTTGATAGGACACGTACCACATAGAAAACGATGCCTTAAACAATTCTTATTAGCCGCGAGAACGTCTTTACCGAGTTGTTACCTTAGAAACGACAGGCGGATACACAGGCAGGCCCACAGACTCTCGTTTGATACGAAACGGACCATATAGAAAACGACGCCTCCAATAATTCTTCTCTGCCGCGAGAACGTCTTTACCAAGTTGTTACCAGGCAACGATACGGGGATTCACAAACAGACCCACAGACTCCCTTTTTATAAGACATGTACCGCAATAAAAATGACGCGTGAACAATTATTCTATTGTTGCGTGCATTCGTTGCCGCGGGAACGTGCTTACCGAACTGTTGCCTAGAAATAAATGGAGGGATACACATATAGACACACAGATTGATAGGAGGGATTTATGGTGTATGCCCATGAGACGGGCTCAGTTGCCACGATATGAATACCAAGTTTCATAAAGATTGGTTGAGACATTCATGAGTTGATGGGGGAGGGGATAAGCACACGCATACAAGATGGAGACCACACTAAAAACATAAGAACCATGAATCTTGTTTTCGTAATGTGACTAACCAATTGGCGGCACGTTGAGTCGATGGCTGCAGGACAGTTTCTGGCCGGTCTTCCATGAACAGTGGTTAAAGTACAGGATACTCCTGCAGTGTCATGGGTCACTCCTCCATATCTGCCAACCACTGTTAATATTATCTCTCCAGCGTGCTTTCCTGAGTCCCCTCTAGAAGCGACAACAAGCTAGAAGATGTTGGCTACACGGGGTAAGGGTTAATATAGCTGTAGGAAACGAGTTGGAAGTCTCGAGAGTCATCTTCCCGAGTATTCCTGTCTCTCTCCTGTGTCCTGAGTATAGTCACTGTGGATTAGTTCCCAAGAAATTATTACATTGAAGATTTCACACTGCAGAACTGGCTAGCCGTCAAGTGGCGCCTCCACCGACGTTCCGGCGAACTCCTTGCGACCAACTGTTGAAACCGACGCGGAGAGGACGTTACATACTGCAGCATGCAGACCTGTTGCTAAGTAATGACTCTCTAACTAACACCCGGTGATAGACAACAGATTCCTAATAAGCAACAATTGAACAGCAAAAGGGGAACGGTGCTTTCTATGCGGTCCATGTCGAGGGGTTATAGGCAGGAAAAATCTACAATTTATTCAGTTGTGAGACATTCGCCAGCTGATAAAGACGTAAGCAGAGGACATTGTTAGTATCCTTTACCAAGAAACGGTTAGCGAAAACAAACTGAGAAGATTTAGTATGTGTTGTAGTGAACTGCAAATAGTATGAATTAGCTATATCGCTACAGTTACTTGTAGTTATGATCTGTAAGCATTCAATAAATCTAATCCAAACTCCATAAAATCGTGACAATGTGTAGGTACGAGTATGTATGTATACAGGCAGCGAGACGGGCAGAAGTTAAAGATTTTATTCCCGTATGACTGGAACCAGATGCACCGTTTAACACTCGTGATTTTTTCTTCCGCAAATGTGCCCACTCAAGATATGACGGGCCCTCAGGAGAGTTTTAGACAGACTATGGCCTCTATGATAATACACTTATAAAATAAACAGCCCTTTTCAACGGCCCACATACTTCACACCATGAGTTCTTAACCTGTGGTCTAAGGCTCCCCTAGGACTTAGGGAGGAGGGGCGTCCGTGAACTTGGCGCAAAAGAAATACTCGATTCTCTTCCTGTTATTTTAAAAACTGTCTCTGTGAAAAGAAATCTATTGCAGTAATAGTAAGGTGTCGTTTCACGCAAAACAAGCATTGAGTGGCAAGGACTACTACTATACATTGTCAGGTAACGTACAATCGTCATAATGACCACGATATCACGTCTGGAACAGTTCCACGTTGACAAGAATTAATGGAAACGTACCCTACCATTATGCAAGCCCGTCACTACACCGACTGAGCTATCCCCACTCCCATTAGTTACTGCTTCCCATATAAATTACATCACAGTGCTTATTTGTTTAAAGTTATCCCTGTAAGAGGCCGTGAAGGCATATAGGTTTGTGAGAGGTTGAGGCTCCCACGTTTTCTAGACAATCTGCTCACAGATGGCGGTAAGGTTGTCAGCCTTACGCTCCGGCAGCACTTTACACCACACGAAGATTCCTGGTACTCATTTCTGTTAGAGGCTGGGTCGATCCTAGGGCCATATTGCGGCTGGAACGATTAGGTCAAATGGGGGGAAAAAATTGACATCATCAGGACTCGAACCCACGACCTTCCGACTTGTAGTATAGTGCCTCAACCAACTACGCTACAGCGTAACCCCAGTGCTTATTTGTAGTTAGTCATTTTTGCAGGCCTAAAGTAAGATAGAAAATGTCAAAGAAAAAGTATGACGAAACTTATATAACCTCTGCTTTACTTCCGTCTCCGAAAACGGGGGGACACCCAAACCGAAGTGCTTCTTGTGTGACATGGTTCTTAACAGTGCTGAAGGAACACCTTAAGTCTGTCTGTCCTGAAATACATTGGATAGTGTGGATATTTACCTAGGTAAGAAGGATCGATTTGAAAAGACAAGAACTTTACAAAAAATCTGGATTTGCCACAAACCGAAAGCATCCTACAAGGCTGACTACTGCATTGCCAAACACTCGACTGGACAGACCATTCTGAAGCCATGTGTCCTGGATATGGTCGGCTGGCTTGTGGCTCGAAGCAAAGAAAGAGAACTGAAGCAATTCCTGCGCCAAACGGCGTTATCCACTCCAGAAACGCTTACATTTCATAATTTGAAGGAGGTCATTAACTATGTCATTTTCTTTCAGCATGCAATTGGATAAAACTAGTGCTTTTTGCGGTGATTCTAGCTCCTGACTTTCGTCCGTTATGTGCAAGCTGATGCTAACAACGAACAAATTCCATTCTGTAAGCAACTTCTGGAAACCAGAAGGCCGTTAAGGTTTTCGAAATGGTGAAAGTCCGACTGGAAGAAAGGTCTTGGTACTCTGTGCACTGGTGGAACAACTGTGATTATTGGCAACAAAAGTCGTTTAGCTGCTTTGGCGAAGAAACAATCTCCACACGTCATCGTGACTCACAGTTTTTCACATCGGCATGCATAGGCGTTAAAGTCTCTGCCAACAATCCTGAAAGAAGTCTTGTCTACTGCCGTGAAAGTCGTCAACTTCATGTGAGCCAGTGTCAGTCACAATTTCTAGAGGGTCTGTCAAGAAATGGGAAACAGAATATGAAGGTCTTCTCTACTACCCAGAAGTAAGCTGACTTTCCAGAAGATAACTCTTGAAGGGCTTGGTTGTATTTCGGGGAGAAACTTCACTTTTCCTTTATAGAGGACACGACAGTATACTCTTAAAACAATCTGACAGGTTGGCTTGGCTTACTTGGGGCATACATGTGGCTAAATGAAAGAGGTACGTTCTTCAATTCAAGGGCCTGCATTCATCATTGTGGATGTTGATGAATGCACCATGGGCTCCTTTGACCAAGATGCCACTCTGGAAAAGGAGACTGGAGGCGGTCAACTACGTGAACATTCCAATGTTGGAGGAAGTTCTGTTGGTTGGAGCCCAGAGTGACACTTCAGTTTCTCTTTGGAAAGTTACTTCTGACCTCAAGCCATCTCAAAACTGAAGTATAGATTCACAGTAACCCTTAATGACACAGCTCCAATGATGCAGACCTTGAAAAAATGACCTCATTGACTTGATGACAAAGTAAGTAATGCGATATGAATTTTGCTACAAGCCTTGGAGAATTATGGTGTCCTTGACACGAGCCTACCTTCGTCTGGCAAAGCTACTGCACACATTTGTGAGTCAGGGTTTTCAGCTCTTTTCATTTCAAAGACCACAACACAGTTTAAACCTATTACTCAAGCCAAACAAAAGAAAATACTTTTGTTTCATTTCAACAATGCTCATTTTCTTAACGTTTTTTTTTTTTCAGGAAGAGTCCATTAAGTTATGCATGAAAAATGAGTGACAGATATAATTATTTGTAGATATTGCGTTCATATTCTGATTATGTGCAGGAATTCAATTTGCAATGCAGTAAAATAATAAATACGATATACAAAATTGTGTATTTATGTAAAATTTCTGGGGAGGAAGAGGGTCTACAGCTTTCATTAGATACCCTAAGGGGCCTGTCACCCAAGAAAGGTTAAGGAGCACTGCTTTACAATACTCTGCTTACTTCTATTGGTTTCCCGTGGGCCCTGGTCCCGTCCTCCCTCTCTCTATATCCACGGTTACTGTTTTCCTTTACCTTGAAGATTAAGGCAAAAGGTTTCTCCGAAACACTGACAATACATAGAATACATGACGTCATATGCACAGAGAGAGAGAGAGAGCAATCATCCTGGCATTCATATTTTGAATGAACTGCAGCATGCAGACCCGTTGCTAAGTTATGACTCTGTAAACAACGCTTGTTGCTAGACACCAGTTTCCTAACAAGCACCAATGGACTAACTGGGAAGCCGTGCGACAGATGTGTGGTGCAACAGTAGGACTGTTAGTAGTGTTTTCTATGAGGTCCGTGCTGAGGTGTTATAAGCAGGGCATCTCTACAGTTTACTTAGGACACTTGTGGAGGCGGGTTCCAATATCTCCACCGTGACCCTGCAAGTCGTAGGAGGCGAGAAGAAGGGAAGTTTCAAATTTCAGACAGTAATATATGGTCTCGAGTACCAAGGGACTCGGACCCGAGAAACACTGCGCTGGTAAGGACCAGCACCATATACAAAAGACAGACCCGTCCTCTCGTCAGAGAGGGCGCCTACAAAAAACAAAACTGTAACTGTCAAACAGTAATGAAGATCTGGTCGCAAGCCCCAGATGGGTGCTTTATGCCAAGACAGACTGGCCGAGTGACCATCGGTCGTAAAATGAGAATCAGACTCAGTTTAGTTAGTTTGAAGACAATCGCCGGCGAGTAAGGACTCGAATATGGAAGCTGATGAAGGTACGGCTTTGGAAGCCGTTACCAGACAACGACTGGTGAAGACACAGCAGACTCAGAAGATAAAGTGAACTGCAGAGCGTGTGAATTACGGATAGCGCTATAGTTACCTGCAGTTAAGATCTGGAAGTGTTCAATAAATACAATTACCAATCAAATCCAAGTCTATATCACTCTATCACGTGACGGTATATTCCATCTCAATATTTGTCCCCGGGGGCATTTAATTAGTTACGCAGTTCCCGTGAAGCGATCACATAATCTAACATCGAACATGGTTGTACTGCTGTCGTCATAAGCAATGGTGCTCAAACCGGAGCGTTTGGCTTTACTGGTAACGAGAACATTCCTGAAACGTGATTAATGTTGGCGAAAGAGGTTTTATTGTTTCAGGATGTCCATTTCAATACACTCGTTTGCGAGTGATCATTTTTTTTTTGTAATGACCGACAGTACGAAAGTAACGCAGCTAAAAAAATATTTATTTTAAAGAATTTGCAAAGATGAAAATAGGAAAATACGGTCAGTAAGTTACAAACTTCATTTCAAGTTTTGGGAGAACAGAAATGTGAAACTATATGTAAAGAACAGCAAAGCAAACCATGTTAGGTGGGTCCCTTGTCACCAGGGCTAGGCGCATCCTCAGGTTGCGGATGGAGACGCCATCCAGGTATGAAGGGAAGCTGCGAATATATTGAATAAGCAGTCGCGGACAGCCGGCAAGGGGTGGTCTTCCAGATTGGAGGTTGGGCGTGGGGCTAACAACTCATCATAAAAAATAAGTATGTTACGAAAATGAACACAAAGCATAGGACCTGGACGGATTCCTTGGACAAACAACCTAAGATAAAGAAAATGGATATAAAATTTGGCACTTGGAATGTTCGAAGTTTGTATAGGGCAGGTACGCTCAGGGCAGTGGCAGAAGAAATATTAAAATATAAGTTAGATTTAGCGGGAGTACAGGAGGTCAGATGGGATGGAGGTGGCATCGCACCAGCAGGAGACTATACATTTTTCTATGGAAATGAGAACGAAAATCATGCTTTAGGTACAGGTTTTGTCGTACATAAGAGAATCGTATCAGCAGTTAAGAGGGTAGAATTCGTTAGTGAAAGGATATCATATATAATACTAAAAGGTCGCTGGTGTGA
This sequence comes from Cryptotermes secundus, assembly GCF_002891405.2. Taxonomy (NCBI): domain Eukaryota; kingdom Metazoa; phylum Arthropoda; class Insecta; order Blattodea; family Kalotermitidae; genus Cryptotermes; species Cryptotermes secundus. The sequence continues at coordinate 1,410,480 of NW_019721009.1, read as the reverse complement.
TGTTAACGTTATGAATGTGCACGCCCCAAAAGAAGATACAATTTGTGACATAAAGGACAGGTTCTATGAAGAACTAGAACATGTATTTGATATATTCCCAAAGTACTCTACGAAAATTTTGTTACATTTCAAAGCCAAAGTAGGGACGGAAGACATTTTCAAACCAATGATTGGGAATGAGAGTTTGCATGAAATTAGTAATGATAATGGAGTTAGAGTAGTAAACTTTGCCACATCTGAAAACCTTACTGTCGAATGTTCAATGCTTCCACATCGTAACATCCATAATTTTACTTGGACATCTCCTGATGGGAAGATACACAATCAAATCGACCAAATTTGGATAGATAGGAGACGGCACTCAAGCATACTTGATATCTGATCTTTCAGGGCAGCAGATTGTGATACTGACCACTACCTGGTGGTGGCAAAGGTTAGGGAAAGACTGGCAGTGAGCAAACAAACAATGCACAGAGTTCATATGAAAGGTTCAATCTAAGAAATTAAATGAGGTAGAGGATAGAGAGCAGTATCATGTTGAAATCTCAAATAGGTTTGTGGCCTTGGAAATCTTGGACACTGAAGTGGATGTTACTAAAGCTTGGGAAACTATTAGAGACAATATCAAAATTTCTGCCAAGGAGAGTCTAGTTTACTATGAACTGGAAAAGAATAAGCCATGGTTTGATGATGGATGCTCAAAATTACTAGACCACAGAAAACACGCCAAATTACAATGGTTACAGGATCCAAGCGAGTTAAATGGGGATAATCTGAACAATATAAGACTCGAAACCAGCAGGCATTTCAGGAATAAAAAGAGGGACTATCTGAAAGGCAAAATTGATGAGCTTACAATGAACAGTAAGAACAAGAATATTAGAGACCTGTATAGAGGGATAAATGACTTTAAGAGGGGTTACCAGTCTAGCAGTAACTTAGTGAAGGATGAGAATGGTGATCTGCTTGCAGATTCCCACAATATTTTGAATAGGTGGAGGAACTACTTCTCTCAGTTATGGCATATACATAGGGTCAGTGATGTTAGGCAGATAGAAATGCATACAGCTAAGCCGTTAGTACTGACCCTAGCCCTTTTGAGGTTGAAATTGCTACTGCAAAATTGAGAAGGTACGAGGAACATAGATTGAAGGGTGTTGAGAAGAATATTTGGACCGAAGAGGGATGAAGTGACAGGAGGTTGGAGAAAACTGCATAATGAGGAGCTTCATAACTTGTACTCTTCTACAAGTATAATTAAAATGCTCAAGTCAAGGAGGATGAGGTGGGCAGGGCATGTAGCACGAATGGGGGGAAATTCTTGAGTAGCTGCAGATTTGGCTTCTCCTCAAGCAGAGCTCACCTCCATAACTAAGCATAGTCTTATGAGCTCTGTAACAGAGGTACATGGTAATGGCGGACTACACCACGGCTCCATCTGTTATAATCTGCTCGTACTGTTCAAGTCACCATGCCATCTAGCGACGTAGAGAGAAACTAACATACCATAGTTCCAATATCAGCCACTAGATAACACAACTAGTCTATATGTGGAACGCGTCGGTTTTGCTTTTTGAATGGACAGCGATACATAAGAGTGACTGTTCTTGGTTCTTATACTCGTATGTATCAGCTTAACACCTTTCAAAATGGCGCGTCAGATATTGGTTACATGTTTCGGTATAACGTGAATGCCATCACGAGGCCTTTTTACATGAATGTTCAAAGGTAATGTGTATCTTAATACTGGCGTATTTTAATTGTAATTGTATCAACGTGGCCCATGAGCACATAATATATAAGATACAACCGTTAGCAAGGTAAGTATAAGTAATTAGCAGCACACAACGTATCACGAGTCAGTTCAAAGCTGTCCACATCACCACATTACCCTAAATCTGTTTTTCTATCCATTTCTTGGTCTTTCAGGTGGTTTACCTCTGATTTATCTGTATGTTCGCCTATTACGTATGAAACAACAACGAACTTGTGAACAGGATTTCACGAAATGTGACACTGTGGAGTTTTACTAAATTTGTAGATAATTTCCGATTTCGATTCAAATCAGACGCTTTGCACGAAAGCCTATATGCATCATGATAAGAGATGTTTATGATACTGAATATGAAGAGTGCTATCTTCTGGGATGTAACGACAAGCATTTCGTTTAAAACTGGCCGACGTTTCGGAGGTACGTACTGTCTCCGTCTTCACAGTTCTCGAGCGTAATTCCCTAAATAATAAACGCTGTAGAGAAAAATGAAATAAACAGCTTATGTTCGGTAATTTTTTTTTTCGCGTGTAAATCTTTCCCCTTTTTGGATGGTTATGCAAAAGGGCTTAAACCCGTTATGCGCACAATTCCTAACTTGTTTCTCTTCCAATCGATTTTCACATTATGTTTCTAGCTTATGACAACGCGTTGTGATCTGACAAGAGGACATGATCGTTTCGGAGGAGCATACTGCAAACATCTTCAGGATTCATAATACATTATGCGTAAGAGCTCAGCCTTCTAGATTATAACGCCGTATAGTTCAGTGAAAGTCAACAGACGTTTAGATGAAACATATTGTCTCCATCTTCAGGATCGAAAAGTAAGCCAAGAAAGACACCCGCAGAAGCAGAAGGCAAGCTGAGCGAGCTCCGTCTGTTTCTACCTTGATTTACTCTTCGACCCTGAAGATGGAAACGATGTTTCACAGAAACGTCGTGTTCTCCACATGGCGCACTTTTAAAACCCAAAAGATTACTCTCTTCATACATAATTCTTTGTTGGACTTAAGTTTCAGCATTTTTTTTTGATGTTTATAGCCGAAAAAATTAAGCATTGCAATACCAAGTGAAGCCAGTTTACATATTTTCCACATAACCAATAGATTAACAACAACTTCAGCATCAATCACGTAACGTAACGTATGTCGTCCATTCTGGAGTAGACTTCAAAATTACAATTTTAAGGTGTTTGTGTTGGGTTGCCAGAAATACTTCTGTCTGTTGCAGAGGTCGGACTTGGTCTGCATGTTCAGTTCCTTGTCACGCATGTGCAGTTGCAGCAGAAGAAACGTAACCATCCTTGAGCAACAGAGAGTGAATTCCCAGAGATGATTGATAATAGCAACGATCTGCATCACGGGTCTCCAATTTATAAAAACACAGGGAACAGTGAGACCAATCACAAAAACTGGAGTAATGCATTCGGTTTGCGTGGATCAGGGATGTGTAACGGCAACAGGCCATCTTCAGACGTAATCAGAAAAGATGCCTCAAAATTCCGTGGAGAAATGGCATGAAATTCGCGCACATCGGAGTGAGGAAGCTTAAAGACACTCAGGCTTGGTAATTCTGGGGACAGTGTTGCAAGAAAGACGGAAAACAAACCAATATTTTTCGACGCTCTTATAAACTGTTATCGATCAGGTTAGCACCGCCATTCAAATAAAAATAAATATTATGACGTGACGGCTGAAAGCAGGAATAGTGGAGCTAGAGTCAGACGTCCGTTGATGAGCAACGGTTAGTAAATACTAGTTTCCGTTACAACAGATAGCTACGAACGGGTCGTTACCAGGTAACAAGATGCTAAACACAAGATTCCCGTGACAATCTACAGGACGACAGAGGACAATTAACTGTTCCACGTGAGGCATTCTATGCGGGCCGCCTAGGAGTTATAACAAGTAGTGAATTGAAAGGGAGCAGAGATCCAGAATTCGAAAGACTAGAGACCAATCCGAGATTCAGACAACAGGGAGTGATTCTTCATAGAGATTTGTCAAACAGGCGTCGTTAGGAAGGAGTTCAATGTGTGAGCAGTTATAATCAGGTGTAATTGTAAAGAAGCGCCAATAAATCCAGTCGTCGAATCTAGAACCCACAATTATTCAACACGCTAAGCCTTCATACAAGTTATGAAATGTAGCACATCTTGATAATACCTCTCTTTTGTTTAATTAGGCCCATCTCGAAGGTATACTGCATAGGTTACAACGCGAGTTTGAAGTTTCTCCAAGTTTTTCTATTTTTTTTACACAAAAATGATGCTGTCAAACCTGGAATGACTTATGGTAAAGAGAAAATTGAGTGTAATTAAACAAAAAGTCTGTGATTGTAATTTGATGATTTTTTGTTTTGTTTGGCACTACAGCCCCAGTGGGCCTAGGCCTACCTCCATGAACTTCTCCGTTCACTTCGGATTTTCTAGATCTTACACATTCGGTAGAACTCCTTGGGCGGGTGATCAGTTCATCGCAAGGCCTCTACCTGTACACAAACACAGAAAATCGCACACACACAAACTAAACATCCATGCCGAGTGGGATTCGAACCCACGATCCCGATTTCCAAGCGAGCGAAGACAGTACATGCCTTAGACAGCTCGGCTACCGTGACCGGCATTTGATGATTACATTTACGAATATACTGTAAGGTAAAGTTGTCTCCGAGCCGGTCACGGTAGCCGAGCGGTCTAAGGCATGTACTGTCTTCGCTCGCTCGGAAGCCGGGATCGTGGGTTCGAATCCCACTCAGGGCATGGATGTTTGTGTGCGTTTTTCTGTGTTTGTCTATAGGTAGAGGCCTTGCGACGAGCTGGTCACTCGCCCAAGGAGTCCTACCGTACGTGTAAGATCTAGAAAAACCGAAGTGAACGGAGTTCATGGAGGTAGGCCTAGGCACACTGGGGCTGTAGTGCCAAGGAAAAAAAAAGTTGTCCCCGTGCTTAGCTAATTAAGCGTTACGCCATTCTTGACCTTGCCAGGACTCGAACTCCGACACCTAGGCCGTAGCCAGTCACTATACTGACTATGCTATCTTGGCTCATCTGAATTTGCTGTAATACCATTCGTTGCTACTGTACATACTGGCAAAAGGAACGAGCATAATTCATAATGTCTTTGCATGTTCGTTAGATCAGCGAGACGAAAAACAGGGAGCAGAAAAGTACATTTTCAAGTTCAATAGATTTCCACTTCCTGACTGCCACACGAATTATTTTACCGTGAAACTCACTACGCAGTCTTGTTTGTCTACGTTTCGTATTAGACCTAGAACTTCTGTCCTCCTTTTTTTTTTAATTCGCTATGTGGGGGGGTGGGGGGTGGAGTTCAACTGGGTCCACTCGGCACGGCGGCCACTGATTGTCTTATTGTAGCCTGCCCCGGGTGATTATGATGATGGAGAATTTGGTGAAATGAAGATTGGCAGGGGAAACCGAAGTACTCGGAGAAAACCTGCCCCAGCGCCACTTTGTCCACCACAAATCCCACTTGACCAGACCCGGGATCGAACCCGGGCCGTAGCGGTGGGAAGCAAGCGACTAACCGCTTTAGCTATGGCGCGGCCATTTCTGACCTCCTTCCCTTCAGAATTAATCTGGAACTACGGACCTTGTAGAGACAGTCGGTAGAACCAATTGGATGGGGGATCAGGTGTCACAAAGGTCGTTACCTACACAGGACAACACAAACACAGAATAAACGCACAGAGAGATGATTCGGGTGGGATTCGAACCCACGATCCCAGTGTTTGAATGGGCGAAGACCATTCGTGTCTTCCGCCGCGCGGACACAGTGATCGGATTATTATGTACTCTTCATGCGTTATTATTTACACTTCACATAGATCATTAAGCAGTTAAGCTGAAGACTCTAATCAATGACGTCATTAATGACGATAAAACCAACTTATCGCATCATCATGACGCTGGAAGCCTAAGCATAAGGTGTAGCGGTATGGGAACGCCAACGCCATCTGGCTTGCGGAGGACAACATTGTACATATTTGTATACCTTAATGAGTATGGGCCCATCCATGTTAAAGTGTGTCCTACCTGTAAAACAGAGTCCCGTCAGCTTCTAAGTTCATGCAGCCCTTTCTTTTACAGCTGCGAAATTTTCCCCTTGCTTATTATTCCGCTATGGGCACTGCGTTAGCGTCACTTCTTATCGATACATCGTTACGATATGTTATACAGAAAACAGTATTCGATATGCAATAAATGTCTCGAATACAGATATGATTTCTTGGTAGCATAAAATTTTCGCATTTAAAAACAGAGAGCCCATCCATTACTAATCGCGGAGAAGTTCCACTTGGTTACTGGGAAAGGAGACATGTATTCTAAACATGACAGTTGTGTAATGCTAATAAAGATGTACAGTATTTAGGACTGACATGTAGCCATATAATTGTTTTTTAATTCGCTTAGTGGGGGGCGGAGTCCAACTGGGTTCACTCGACAAGGCGGCCACTGATTGGCCTATTGTAGTCTGCCCCGAGTGGAGAATTTGGTGGAATGAAGATTGGCAGGGGAAACCGAAGTACTCGGAGAAAACCTGCCCCAGCGCCACTTTGTCCACCACAAATCCCACTTGACCAGACCCGGGATCGAACCCGGGCCGCCGCGGTGTGAAGTCAGCGACTAACAGCTTGAACTAAGGCGCGGCCTTGCCATATTAGTTTAACTACATATGAGTTTTGTTTAAAAACAAAAGGTAAAGTTGTCCCTACTGTCTTCGCTCGCTTGGAAACCGGGATTGTGGGTTCGAATCCCACTCAGGGCATGGATGTTTGTGTGCGTTCTTCTGTGTTTGTCTGCAAGTAGAGGCCTTGCGACGAGCTGATCACTCGTCCAAGGAGTCCTACCGAATGTGTAAGATCTAGAAAAATCGAAGTGAAAGGAGAAGTTCATGGAGGTAGGCCTAGGCCCACTGTGGCTGTAGTGCCAAGAAAAAAAGAAGAGAGACTGTAACCCAAGGGCCAATAAATCCGATCATCCGAACTAGAACCTGCTATTTTCGTCACGCGTACCCCTTACATGTGACAATATACAGGATGTACATTTTATTATTCGACTGGTTCCCGCAGCTGACGCGGTATTCTTCTCGCAGAGACCCGCCGCGGTAGCCGATAATTCACGGCCCACTTTTCTGCTGTAGTTTAAATTACCTAAGTTCATACAAGAGTATCGGAAGTTACTACACTCTGCTTCTAAACATGTTTCACTTCGTTTTTAACATACGCTGAAGCTGCTGTACAGGAATAAAGGAAATTTCATGCATAATATTTTTTTAAGTTATTCCAAAGAATTCTGATTTATCGCCTTATGGAAGAACGAGAGCCCAATTAGCCTTCGCGGAGTAGCTGAAATCCAAACCCCAACATTTAAATCATGTAATGACAATTCATGAACAGCGTGAGAATTTTCTGTGCTCCAATATCTGTTAATTAGGTCGTTTACGTAACCAGTGAAACTGAATCACGCCTCATCAGAATGAAATTAAGTTCTGGGTCAAGAAGCTCATTGAATAGCGATTCCTGAAAACATATGAAATACCGAATTCTCACTTCGTAATTTGGAGGCAAAAGCCTAAGTACGAATATAGTTTCACAAGGTCATAACTTTACCAACGTACATTTACAAGGGTTGTACTTTTATCCAGCATATGCCGAAGGGCCAAAGAATGTAACGACTTCTTCGGGGGCTTCTTTTCCAGTACCCATGTCACCAAGTCTCTCTTCAGTCGATATAGTATGTTTTTTTCGAGATGTCCTTTTGCACAGCAGCGATCACGCAGAATGCAATTTTGTTACGATATTGTGAATGGCTTCATTACACGTCACCCTTTTGTCAAGACACTTCCTAAGAAAATTTCTACGTCATTTCCTGCATACAAAATTCTGTACTAAGATAACGTATATGACTAACGCCTGTTCAATACTATATTTCACTTCAGAACACCATATTTCATAACACAGATAAACGTATTTATACGTATCTGAAGGTCAACTAATCATGCTACACATTAGCGTTATCGAGGTAAGTATCGGGTGGCGAAGCGATGGTTCGGCGGCCAACAGTTGGCAGGCGTGGGCGCACAATCAGCCGGACTAAGAATAAGATGAATTAACTAAAGTACAGATAGCCCACGCGTTGTTTCTGTCAGCAACTTCATAATTTCGTGCAACAGTTTACACGTTTCGATACACTATGGGTGCTATAATCAGACCATTACATGCAATGAAACCGGAAGTATGCCAACCCACTCCTGAATGTAATATAGAACAAGTACAGGGCGCCTTGTGATTAAAATTAGAGTATTAAATTAATCTTAATTCATTCATATTTCCTGTTGCTCCCTCTGGAGCATAAGACATCTGTGAAACGCTTTCTCTTCAGTTCCTTATTCTTATAGACAGTCAGTAGGATTCATTGGTCGGGTGATCAGCCCTACCCCCTACACAGGCCAACACAAACAGAATAAACGCAGACTGACATGCATGCCTGCAGTGGGATTTGCACCCATGATCCCAGTGTTCGAGCGGGCAAAGACAGTTCATGGCTAAGACGGCGAGGACATTGTGACGGATAAAATATTTTAATTGCATTTTCAAAATTAAAATACCATCTTGCATAAATTCAAATTTGTATTACTTACGCAATGATAAATGTTTCGTCATATATTTTTATTACGGGTCACAAATAATTTATTAAACGATGCTGTTAGCATCGAGTAGGATTTAATGAGTGAATTTCGCAAGAATTTAGAAGCAAGCGACCATGCTCTAAACTGAAGCACTAACGAGGCATTTATCTGGTGTGCTAGAGGAAAACCGCGGAAAATCTAAATCATGACATCACGTGTCCCGGTCAATATTCGAACCGATGATCTCCCGAATACAAGACCACAGCGTCACCGCTAGAGCGAAACTGTTCACTTAGGGCGCTCGTCATAATGTGCTGAGTGCAAACGTTCTCAGTAGGAGGAGAAAGATAATCAGTGTGTTCTGATTAGTGTCGGGCACTTTCATTAGGGCACTTTTCTTTTCTTGACATGTTTCATCGACCCGGTTTCTTTAAACCACTGCGTTTCTTAAACTGGCTCAATTTTCTTCTTTGGGTGAATAAAAACCTTTTCTGTGTGATCTTTAGCTTGTGTTGCTCTGAACGATGGGTCACAGCGCTTAAGAAAAATAGGACGACGGAGGTTCCAAAAGAACAGTCTCAATACCAGCGCACGTGCAGTCAGGAAAAAGAAAATGTGTTCTCGGAACACGGGAAATTCGACCACATGGAATCACATCACCCGGTAACAAAAAATCCAAAATCATACAATAAATCAAAATGATTAGACAAAATACCGTTCGGCGTAAGTTGCAGTGCACGTGTATCGAAGTTTTTCATCCATCCTCATCATCGTCCGGTATTGAAAAGTTTTGCTGCCACCGCCACAAGATTTAGGCCACCCCCACTCCGGACTTCAATACAATCATAACTGGCTTAAGTCTGCGCAGTTTTGGTTGTCACAGAATGAAAATTCACAAAATACACATCACATGACAGCACAGAGTAGTCAACGCTCCATTACAACCGCATTGGTCATGCACATGGCTTAAAAATGTTAAAAGAAAGCTAGATAACGGCCCGTTGAAATCTGCGGTAAGCTGAAAATATTAAAACGGAACTTCTGATTGTAACAGGTTATCTGGTTCCTTGCTATAAAAATGTGAACAGAACTTGCGATAGAGCAAGTAACAGGTCGTGAATGCCCATGGGGTTGGAGACGTCGAGGATCCCACACTTTCTCTAGACAATCGGCTCACAGATGGCGGTAAGATTGTCAGTCTTATGCGCAGCCGTTCTTCATCCCCCAGGTTAAATGTCATTGGATTTTTCAACGGACCTAATCCTTCCAGCCGCACTATGGCCCTGGGATCGACCCAGCCTCTAACAGAAATGAGTACTAGGAATCTTCCTGGGAGTAAAGGGCGGTTAGCTCGTAAGGATGACGTCACCACCATCTGTGAGCTGAATGTCTAGAAAATGTGGGAGCCTCAACCTCTCACAACCCTATGGGCTTTCAAGACCTGTTACAGGGATAAATTTTTCTTTTCTGTGTGCTAATGAAATAATGACGTCACATCAGTGAAGTCCTTAACAGTACTGACAGGCAAAATTTGTGTAAACTCCACTCTATGTAGGGTTCCAGCGGAGATACACTTCCCGGGGGAATTTAAAGTCATATCAAATATAGGGTTCTGAATGTTTAACTCCTTTTTTAGGGTCCATTATGGAAATTACTGGCGGCATCGAACATAAACATACACCGAAAACGACATTATTTTGTTGTTGAACATACTGGGGAATAACAGGAGGTATACACAGACATGTCTTATGCTGAGAAGAAAGCAGTCTTCTGGGATTTGGCACCGTGTATATGTGGTGTTAACACCACATATACACGGTGCCAAATTCCAGAAGACTGCTTTCTTCATAGTCACCGCCGTGAAAGCCTCAAATCTTACATGTCTTATGCTATTCATGGATATGTGAACTCATACAGCCGTATTGCCTGGACAGATCTACCGAGTGTCCACTTGGGTCATACTGCTGGCTTCAGTTTAGAGGTCTCGACACGATTTTCTGAACTGGTGTATACACCTGCGTGCATGTTTTGAAAGGGGGGAAAAACCTTCCAGATCATCATAAACTAAGTCACATTCCATGATAAACACTGTCAAGTGCACGAGTGACTCTAGACTGGGTTTCGGATTGAATACTGGACTTACTGACCACTTTAACACACAACACGTAATTCCTAACTATAGCGTCATCGCTAATTTCTATACACTTAACAAACCGCAGTGTCTTTTTACTAGAAGTTTCCTGGTAACGGCTTCTAACAATGACTATTCCTCTGTTTGTGGGCTCAAGTCTTCTCTGAATGGCGGTTCCCTACCATTCGTTGTCCTCCTTATAACCATTCTGTACGGATCACTGTAGAAAACACCGTTTCCAACGGTACCTCCACTGTCGCCATGAGAACCTGCTTGCGATCGTTGCGTAGAAATGAACGTTGTTTCAGAGCCATTTCAGTATTCAAAGAATAGACATGATAACCCACTTATGACCTTCTATATCAGTTACATTCACGAATCTATTTTAATCTATTAGTGACCCGAAGAAACCTTCTGGGTATTGCATGCAGAGGAACTCACTACAGTGACATAGAGATATTGGGTTTTCGGACTTTATCCATCGTCCAGTGATTGAGGCTGGCTCTTTCTAAGGGACCCAACAGAATAGGTGATTTACCTCACCTGAGGATGGAAACAGATCCAGTTTCCGAAACGTCGTGTTTTTCTTAGTAATCTTAAAAACCAGGACGATGGATAAAGTCCAAAAACCCAATATCTCTATGTGTTATACACCATCGTGAGAATCCTATAGTAACTACTCACTACAGTAACTTCAACTGCGAAACTGTTTTTCTACGCAAATTACTTTGTTATAAACAGAAGGAACATAACACTTTGAGTACATTAAAAGTTAGCGATGGCTCCAACACTAGATAATATCAACTAACGTACTGCAAAATAGATGTTAGCTTGGAAAGTGATTCTTTACTTATGTTCTGATGACGGTTTGTTAGAAACTAAAGGTGTAGTGGAAATAACTAAAAAAAAAAACTTGTTTTATTATTATTATAAGCATAATAGATCACTGTAGGTCGCGGTGCAAGGGCCGAGAAAGCCCACCCCTTATACATTACATGACTGGTGTATATCAATAAACTCTGTTAAATTACACAAACAAGATGAAACTTACGAAAACGAAAGTATAAGGTCCGTTGAAATTCAAATTGATATTTTTAAAAACAAACTTCATCTGAAATACCTAGATTCAAAAGCTTGGAAACTTCTAGAAGGACCGGTACGTTTATACAAAAATACGACTCCGTTCAATAACATAATCATGTTCCTGTCTAGATGAAATGTTTTCCCAAAAGTTGCCTTATAATAAACAAACTTCGTCAAAAATACCATTTTTTTTCAATTTGCAACAGAGAGTCTCGATGTCCATTTTCTAGTTGCCACTAAACCGCAGAGATACATTTCTTTCAGTCACACCCTGGCAAACTAGAACAGTTGGTGGTAGGGTCATTTGGCCCTCAGATACAAACGAAACTCTAATAGGACATAACAGTAATTTGCTGCTGGCCCTCGCCAGCACAGTTATTCTTGGCTTCGGGCTCTGTCGGGACCCACGAACAAGTTTTTGTTCCTTGCAAGACCATCCATGTGTTTGAAAATGGGGTCTCCTCTTCGACGAGAGGCGGGGTTTGTTTTTCTGAGTAGGCGCCACATTTGCTGCACGGTAATTCAACACGACTGTATCCGCACACTGCTTTCTTCATTAATATTTTGGTTTGAAATTTTCATTTCGTAGTTTCAGATCTGGTTTACGCTTCCTTTTCACGGCAACATACAAATGTATGTCTGTGTCTGCATATCCATCTCTCCTCTTTCTTACATGGTGGCATAAATGTTAGTCAGACAGAGAGAGTTTGTTTCTACTGTAACCAGTTCTGACACCCTACTTCAATGGCTGAATCCACTGTAATCCTGTGACATTAGCAGAACCTTCAGAAGTTCGTACAAAGATCATGAAAACTTCCCCTCCTTTCATTACTCATAAATTATTTAAAAAAAAATAAAAGAAAGTCTTAAATAAACTTTATGAAATGTAGTTCAGGACCGTACCCATCTAACTAATACTACATCGTATATTTTAAGGAAAAATTCGGCCACCGGTTGATAATTTTTATATATGTAACTATCTTACTATGGTCTTTACGGGACACTTTCTAAGAAAACACTGAGGAAGTTGTTGCAGCTGTCACGCGACAGGCTTATATTTCGAAGGTATATGGCTAAAAACTCGAACTGTTACCAGTTAATTGAAATCTTTCGCTGCTTTCCCTTAGTCATGATATAAGAACTGTCTACATCATCTTCATCAAGTAAAGAAATTCAAACTACGAATCTGGTTAAGCAAATTATATATATAACACGAATATCCAAAGAAAAATTTTATCCATATATATAAATAACACTAGTTGCACTATCGGAAGTATTATTTTTGCGGAAGGACTTTGGAAGCCTGAAGCAACTTCAAGAAAATCAGTCCCAGGGAATGATCGCGGAATTTCTTGACACAAATNCTCCCCGCGACTGCATCCGTTCTGCGGTGGTATGACTCACGGCAAATTGCAGCCGCGGCGCGCACTTGATTGTACGCACTGTATAATGTGTCACGTGATTTAACCTTATGAAACTCTGTATTTTTCCCACAGAATGTATTCATGGGTTTCCTATGATTCTTAGAATAAACAGAGATTACTTCTCTGAAGAGGAAAAAACAACCGGTCTTACTGACGGGAGTGGAGTTTCTTCCTCCTAGATAGGAACTATGGCTATTACGGACGATCTTCATACATTCAAATGTCTATTAAAAACTACACCCTTAACAAGAGTGAAGCTTACACAACTAGTAACAAAGAATATTACGTTTCCGCAAAAGTTGACTAACTCTTACATTGACCACCAGGTGTCGGGCATGCTGCCGTGTCAGTACAATGGCGTCTCAGTGATAAAATATGTTATAAAATGTGAGTTTATTTCAATAGGACGCTATTACTTGTGGGAGATTCAGGATTCAGTGTTAAAAGAACAGCAGTTCCGTACCTCCACAAAATTCTTTACACTTTATTTGTTCATTTCTCAATACTAACTACAGAAATATTTCACAAAATGTAAAGTATAAGAGCAATAATTAATTCTCATGTATAGGAAAAAAAATCATGAAATGGATCATCTATATAAGAAAATATTGAATGAAATACGAAACAAGATCCCCGAGAAAGTTAATTGCTCAGGGCAAACGCACCAAAATTTGTGACATGTTTTATTGCGTGGTACGTCATTCCAAATGCGCCTCGAAACTAAGTAGGCTTAGGTGCTCCAAAGTACACTTTAACGGTTCACCACACATGTTTATAATATTGATAACTCGTACAACTAACAGTGGATAAGTTGCCATAAACAGGAACGGCATAAGCATAAACTCTAAGCTACGAGACGTTTCATTCCCCCAACTCAGAAGTAGATTAATCCCCTCAAAACTTAGAATTTTGTAACAATTAGTAACATGAAATTTCCAGTCATTGTGATGAAAACTGTTATTGGGTGCTTACATTCGTGCATAACGTGTTTAGCGTTGTGACATGACGCCTGAAAGCCGGAATAGCGGAGACAGAGTAGACGTTCATTGCTAGACAACGATTCGGTAAACAGGCTCACGTAGCAACGAATATGTAAGCAACAATGAAGGGATTAGTAAGAAATGGTGTTTTTTGTTGGGGCCACGCCGAGGCTATATAAACGAGGATCCCAGACCAGCTGGGATCAGAATTGAGGAAGTCTCTTAAGAGGGCAGTCGAATATGACTGAGAAGAGATAGCAGCGAGCTGAGTTCAAGAATTTATGTGTGCTGCAGTTACAATGAGAGTGTTATATAACCGCTACCAGGATACGACTAGTGAAAATCGAGAAGACTTAGCGTGTCCTATTGATTTGTATTGTGGAAATCATCGATAGCGATGAATTAATTGTAGTTACGAGTTCAGTGTACAAATGCAACAAATCCAACCATCCAATCCAAACCCCATCGAACAGTCACGCAACCCTATATATGACAGCATAACTCATTATAGATTATAAAGGGTTCTGACGATGGTGGATGGCACATAGAATTACTGGGTTTTGGGACTTCTTCCATCGTCCGGAATTCTAGGTAATAGAAGACACGACGTTTCGGAAACTGGATCTGTTTCCGTCTTCAGGCGAGGAAAGAAGACATCTACTCAGTTGGGCCCCTTAGAAACAGCTAATCTCAATCACTGGGTCCCGTAATTATGTGTATTACTCATTGTGTTATGAACATAAGACCAACTTAAAATAATTTTCACTTTTAAAAAGCTATAAGAAGGGCGGGTATTGGATAATGTGCTGGGCTTGAAATCGTACGATTACAGCATGCCGCTTAGTTTGTCTGCGTCATCACGCGGGTCACCGTCATACCACGAAGGGACATGTCACGAAACCTGGCACGTCTATCCTACACAAGACCGCATTACAATAATTTAACGGAGACGTATTATCTTCTCGGATATAGCGCCATGTAGTCCTAAGATTTTCACCAGACTACACGGCACTATATCCCAGATTGTAGAACTCATCATGACCACAGCTGTAAACGCATCAATTCTATACATTACAATTGAATTTATATTCATTTTGCAAGGTGGTTAAGGTCCGAAGCTGTTTTCGCTTTGCAGGGAGAGAGGCAGAGTTTCTGATAGAATAAAAATCCTTGCGTCTATTTATATTCTGAAACGTTATATGTGACAAAATGTTGTAATAAAGAGAATCACTGCGGGGGTTTGAGGCCGCGGGAACCAGTAGTGATAGTCCATTATGATGCTTAAAGTAAGAAAAACTAAAGCTATCATTGTAACAGGCCGTGAAGGCCCATAGGGTTGTGAGACGTTGAGGGTCCCACATGATCTAGACAATCGGCTCAAAGATGGCAGTTAGGTCAGCCTTACGCGCCGACCGCACTTTACTCATCAGGAAAATTATTTAATTAATTGCTGGTACTCATTTCTGTTAGAGGCTGAGTCGACCCCAGGGCCATAGTGCGGCTGGAAGGATTAGGTCAATTGAAAAAAATCCAATGACTTCATCGGGACTTGAAGCCGCGACCTTCTGGCTTGTAGCATAGTCCCTCAAAGCTTCTAAGAGAAATTATTACCAGAAATTAATTAAATAATTCTCCTGGGGAGTAAAGCGCGGCCGGCGCGTAAGGCTGACAACCTTACCGCCATCTTTTGAGCCGATTGTTTAGATAATGTGGGACCCTCAACGTCTCACAACCCTATGGGCCTTCATGGCCTGTTACGGGGATAGCTTTACTTACATTATGATGCTTAATCAAGTTTACTGTACGGCGACTCCAAATCTATGTATCCGTTTACCATACACGTCGACCTATCCGCCACTCAAGCTACAATGCTGGGGCACCACTGACTTGGAGGCTAGAAGGGGAATTATTGCTTTTCATGCCATTAGTGGTCTTGGATACTTTATATTTCCCACACCTTTTTCTCATCAGGAACACCGCCAGAAGCATAACAAGTATAATACCCAGCGCTACGAAGAGCGAAGTAAATAGAATCTTATTGCTACGCTCTTTATGAGCCGAATTATCATGTTTTTCCACTTGTAAAACAATCTTCGAAATATCACTACTCTTTTGCCAGTCAACATACTGCGGTTTATTATTTAAATTGCTATCCGTGCCTGTTACTGTGGAAGTTGATTCTCCTGTAAGAGTCATTCTTACTGTTGTTGATTCTTTTGTTCGTGATTCATGGCTAGAATTCAAATGATACGGCACGGCACTTGTATTTATGGTGTGCGTGCCTGTTACTGCGGAAGTTGATTCTTCTGTAAGTGATTCATCGCTGCAATTCAAATCCTGCACGTCATCCCATGGAACAGATCTCCATTGCATATCTGTGCACGTAATCTGAGGCTGTGGTGGGATTATACCCATTTTTTGGGACCACAGCCAAGCTTCTCGCAGCTTACAGTCACACAGAAATGGGTTACCTTCAATGCGAAGCGATTCTAGTTGTGTCATTTTATTCTTCAATACTTCGACATTAATTGTTTGTAACTGGTTATGAGACACGTCTATGACTTGCAATTTTGTCAACGTATCCACGTAGTCATCATCGTTATTGTTTGAAACGCAATCTAAAGAAGTCAAATTGTTTCCGCCTAGAAGCAGTTGGCGGAGGGCTGTTGAATTCTTGAAAAAATTAGCAGGCAAGGAACTCAGATTGCAATGACGGGCATCGAATACTTTCAAGGAAGAAGCAAGAATTATTAATCCGTTGTGAAGACGAATATGCTCGTTCCTGCTGAGGAAAAGGTGTTCAAGCTTGGGGTTATGATGAAAAGTTGTATCGTGGATGGTGACTAGGGAATTACTGCTCAGGTCAACAGATTTCAGACTCGGGTTATTTTGGAAGATACCAGGATTCAATGCCTTGAGTTTATTATTGTTAAAATCCAAATATTCGAGGTTGGGGTTATTATAAAAGGTCTGTGGACTAATATCCTGAATTTTGTTCCAACTGACAGTGACTTTCGTAAGCTGAGGATTTCCACTGAATGTAGCGGGATGAAGATATGTCATACCATTAGAACCTGCATATATTTCTGTGATTTTTGGATTCCTTCTGAAAGCGTCCCGATGTATGGTGACAATATGATTATTACTGACATCCAGCTTTACAAGCTCTGGATTATTAGCAAATATATCTTGACTCAGATTGCTTATTTTATTATTACTCACGTTTAGTTCCTTCAGGTTTGAAACACTGGATAATGCACTGGGATCTAATTCCGAAATATAGTTGAAACTTGCGTCTATAACTTCAAGGGTCGAGCTATCTACTGGAGATGTCGAGAAAATGCGACTGATTCGATTTCTACTAACATCCAGTCTCCGAAGTTTCGGATAATACCTTTGAACCAAATATGTGTCCACTTTCTTAATGTTATTGTCGCCAATATCCAATTCTCGAATATGGTTCTTGAGCGTAATAATGTCCACAGGGACAGATGCCAATCTGTTCTTTCGTAAATTCAAGATTACGAGTTCTGGGTTACCCCCAAACATACCAGGTAATATTGAGGTTATTACGTTACTTTCCAAGTGAAGCTCCGAGAGTGATGTCAGTTCCCTGAAGGTACCAGAGTCCATGCTTGCTATGTGATTACGATTTACAAACACTCTGGCCAGATGGAGGGTTCCTCTTTTGCTGAACGTTCGGTTTTCGAGTCGTGTGAGATTATTGTCAGATAAGTCGAGATCGGTGGTCCTGTTATCAAGTCCACGGGGAACATCGTGAAGAGATGCGTTAGTGCAATATGACAGCAGCCGAGGGACGCCGTCGATGTCGAAGAGCTTGCAAGTGCAGAGTCCTGCAGGACACGAGGCTTCCTCAGGGACGCAACACGAAAGGAGGCTGACGAAGACAAGAAGAGCAGCCTTCCGAAGCGCTGTCATCCTTACGGATATCCTTCTTAGTATTATCCTGATAATGGAAAATACATTATTATTATTTTATTAAGCTTAAACTTTGAGGTTTCTTTGAACCAAATCGATTCAGTCATTTTTTTTTGCTTAGTTCTGCTGATTGGGACGAGACTGAGGCCATATGGCACGTTGGCCACTAACTGACCTACTGTACCAGCCGCGAATGACAGTGGGTATGAAACACTTGCTGGAAACAGGGGAAAGAGAAGTACTGGGATGAAACCTGCCCCAGTGCCACTTCGTCCACCACAAACCCCACATATGACCTGGGATCGAACCCGGACTATTGCGGTGCTGTTAGCCTGAGCTATGGCACGGTCTTGATCAAAATAATATGGAAGTCATAAGCTGATCTGAAGATAATGTCTTCTTCCGTCTATAAGGCAACACTATCGGTATAGATTTTGATGACACTGATCCACATTTAATTCGCTAAAATGTTCGTTAAAATTTTTCAAAATTCTATATATAAATACATTCTGTGTTTATGCGCTACATGTTTCGGCCACATAGGGCCAGCTTCGGGCAACACATTTTTAAGGAATCCACTGCACTGTGCACTTTGTCAAATAGTACTCTGCAAGTATGTCATTGTTGTTATTTTTGTGTTATAGGATGTCTATTCTTTCCATCTTCTGTGTTGAGGCCGCCCTCTGCCCCATTTTCTGTGCCACTTCCTTGGTTGTGTTTATCTTGTGTTGATTTGTGTTCCTTGTCCTGAACACAAGATGAACACAACCCAGGGAACAGTACACCCGATGGGGCACAGAGCAGCCGCAATATGAAAGATAGGAAGAACAAACATCCTGTAACACCAAAATTATTAATAATAATAATAATAATAATAATAATAATGACATACTTTAAGAGTACTGTTTGGGCCGCGCCATAGCTCAAGCGGTTAGTCGCTGGCTTCCCACCGCGGCGGCCCGGGTTCGATCCCGGGTCTGGTCAAGTGGGATTTGTGGTGAACAAACTGGCGCTGGGGCACGTTTTCTCCGGGTACTTCGGTTTCCCCTGTCAATCTTCATTCCACCGATTGCTCCACAATCACCCTCACCTGGTGAGGGCTGGTACAATAGGCCAGAAGTGGCCGTTGTACAAGGGACTTAGTCCCACCCCACTAGCAATAAAAAAATAGAGAGTACTGTTTGACAAAGTGCACAGTGCAGTGGATATGTTACCTGAAGATGGTCCTGTGTGGACGAAACATGTTGTACATTAACAAAGTACATATTTTAATTACATTTTGAAACATTTTAACAAACATATTAGTGAATTAAACGTGGATTCCTACATTGATATTCTTGCATTATAAACAGAAGAAAACTACAAGTCCAATTATCATTATTATGTTTTTGTTAGAATATCCTTAACTATTAATATGGGCACATATGTTCTTGTACGTGACACTTGTTAACAGGAATGTCCATGTATTCGCTAGGAACACTCATCACTAACAAGATCACGGATCCTACCTTTCTATTTGACTATGTCGAATGGAGTGAGCTAGCATTCTGTGCGAGAGATGCACCCCTGTAGATCTCACATAACTGAAGAGGAATTTTCTCATGCAGGATTTTTTTTTATGATTCGAATTATTTCAAACGCTGCGCATAAATTGAGACTCCATTAATATATATATATAATTTTTTAAATCGTACTATTTCAAATTCGCATAAAATGTGACCGAACTTTATTGCCTTCCAGCGAATGAAGCCCAGAAAAGGTTTACTTATATTTAGGAGGGATGACAATAAACTTTTACCACACAACACGGCGTCACATTCCCAGACGATACTACGGGCGTTCTTCACAGCCATAGCCGTGACAATCCGACCCCTCGCGCAATTATGTTCCTTGTCTCTTCCTCAGTTCAGTTCCATTTACAACGCTATCGTCACGTATTTTTCTTCTTGGGAAGAAAGAACACAAAATAAAATGGCTAAAGAAGAGTAATATCTTCTGGGTTGCGACGCCGTGCAGTCAGGTTCATATACGTCTCGTAGAAAAGTACTGCCTCCATCTTAAGGACCGAATAGTAATCTAAGTATGCAACATATACTACTGATTGGTACTGAAGATGGAAACTAAATGTTCCTCCGAAATGTCAGCAAACTTCTACCGGACTACACGGAGTTAACATCCCAGAAAACAGTACCCTTCAGAGTCATACCTGTGAGAACCTCAAATCCAATAAAAGAAACTAAATTTCCGAGATATATGAGATAAGTGAGAGTCGCGACGGGCAGCTCGGGAAAACGCACCGTGCAACCTTCTTCATGCAGAATTTGCGGTTATGTATTGCTGGCATCTAAACGTCAACATCAAATTCGAATATGTGAGGAAGCGACGGCGATTTAAAAATTTTACTTTAATTTTTCAGACATTATAGCAAACTGAAGTAATATTATGGCTGAAAATTTTTCGTATTACCCTAAATGTAATAAATATCTCATGTCCAGTTCCGTCGATCTAGTTAGTTAGTTAGTTAGTTAGTTATTAGAGAGGGTGGGTTTCCCCATGCACTGACACCTGTATTGGTCCATTGTGCTTCCCTCTATGATTTCTACCAGCCTCTATATCCTATCGGTATTGGTGCTCACCATCAGTCCCGCCCAGCCAGCGAGACCGGCTCTACTGGCTGAGAAGTATCTATAATGCTTCCCCCATCTACCGGAGGACTGCTGTTGGGCGGGAAACGTCCGTAATTTTGGCTCAGTGACCTCCTTTGGAGGTATGAGGTTCTTTTACGTGCCGTAAAGCTACGACAACGGGACCCACGGCTTAAAGTCCCTCCCGGAGGACTTGTTCCCTGAATTTTTCCGCCCTTAAAAATTCGACGACCTCCGCCGGGTATTTGAACCCGCGTACTACGAGTCATGAGGTGGGAACGTTACCTCTAGACTACGGAGGCCGCTTTCCGTCGATCTAAGTTGCATCTAGACGTTTATTTCAATAGAAATACTGTGAAATCACAAGCTGAGCCATCTCTTATCGTACAGATCTGTATGAGAAATGCAACATACGTTAATCATGGAAAATGTCCCACTAGAACTTATTTCTCTATCTAAAAGAAAAATTCCTCTATCCTAATAAGAACATAAATACTGCCTGTTAAAAAACATAAAATTAACACGAAGTTCGGGGATGAACTAGTCGTCTAATTTCCATTGACAAGACACGGACCGCCAGAAAACGACGCGTCAAATAATTCTTCTATTGTTATGTGTGTATTCGTTGTCGCGGTAACGTTTTTACCCAGCTGTTGCCTAGCAACGATAACGGGATACACACACTGACATACAGACTGACGGGAAGGATTTCTGAAGTACGGCACTGAGATGGGATTAGGTGTCATGATGTACATACCATGTTTCATAAAGACTGGTTCATGCGTTCAAAAGTTGATAGCGGGGATACACAGATATGCAGACAGCATGGTGATCTCATAAGCCTACTTTCCTTATTTCTTTCAAAATAAAGAAAGTAGGCAAAAAAATTATAACCATCGTAAAAACGCAGCTAAAATGGAGACAGCGAGATCATAAAAAGAACGGACTACTTTCGGGATTCAAAATGGCTGCCCCTCTAGGCCTATCAACAGAACAGATATTTAATATCTGAAACTTGAGGTTCTCACAGAAGGAAATATAACGATTAGGCCCTATTCTATTACGATGTGACGCCCTGTAGTCTGGTAGAAAGTTACTAACGTTTCGGAGGAACTGGCTGCCTCCATCTTCAGAGTAGCCTATAGATGGATGCAACATGTTCTTTCACAACGTTTGTNCGGGTCGTCCGCCCGTCTTCCTTCAGTTTCAAGTTCGCCGCTTACAGCTCACTTGCAAGTAGAATTTGCTGCAGTGTGTGTGACATTTCAGTTATACAGACACCAATCATTCGTTTTTGTTGAACGTGAAGACACTTTTTATAGTAAGTTAAGTTAAAGAGTTCTGAATTACAGTTTTTGTTATAAAAATAACCACTCGAAAAATGCTGGAGTTCTGGTTCACCGATAAAACTTGGAACTGTTGAAATTTAAAAGATTTTCTTTTTTGTTAATTCATGTACAGTATAGAATTAAAAATGATAAATTTCCATAGAGGATGCAAAATATCAGACTGTTAAGGATGTTTACATATTAAGTATTGTTAATAAGCGTCCATGGTATGTATATTGGCCGTCTTGTAGTGCACTCAATTTCACTTGTCACTTCACTACATGTTTCGGCATCTCCGTGCCATCTTCAGGTGTGTTATTTACGTCAAACTATTACATTGCTCGCCATCATGTGTCGTTTATAAAATGATCTAAACATTATAGTTAGTGAAGAGTGTGCATAACCGAAGTGAACGGAGAAGTTCACGGAGGTAGGCCTAGGCCCACTGGGTCTGTTGAGCCACGGAAAAAAAAGAGAGTGTGCATTTTAGATAATTTTATAAACGACACATGATGGCGAGCAATGTAATAGTTTGACGTAAATAACACACCTGAAGATGGCACGGAGATGCCGAAACATGTAGTGAAGTGACAAGTGAAATTGAGTGCACTACAAGACGGCCAATATACATACCATGGACGCTTATTAACAATACTTAATATGTAAACATCCTTAACAGTCTGATATTTTGCATCCTCTATGGAAATTTATCATTTTTAATTCTATACTGTACATGAATTAACAAAAAAGAAAATCTTTTAAATTTCAACAGTTCCAAGTTTTATCGGTGAACCAGAACTCCAGCATTTTTCGAGTGGTTATTTTTATAACAAAAACTGTAATTCAGAACTCTTTAACTTAACTTACTATAAAAAGTGTCTTCACGTTCAACAAAAACGAATGATTGGTGTCTGTATAACTGAAATGTCACACACACTGCAGCAAATTCTACTTGCAAGTGAGCTGTAAGCGGCGAACTTGAAACTGAAGGAAGACGGGCGGACGACCCGTGTTGCTATCAATACGACAATTAGTCGCAGTGCCACGTCGTCGAGTTGCCGTGAAGGTTATCTGCCACGACCATTATCTAACGACGAAACATGAAAAGTTATTTTCTGCCTTCAGTGAGTCTAACGTTATTACAATGCACCTTATTTCTTGACGGGATTAGGCAAGACGTTTTCTGTAACACGCGATCCAAAAGTTTACTGCTGTGTTCTTAAAACCCGGTCACTGGACCGTACCGTGAGCCAGTTCAGTCCATATACGAGATCTGAACTTTTAACGGCTGTGAAAAGCTCCACTGTGTTCTTCTGGATTTATACTACCACAGTCAATAAGTTCGTGGAATGGCCGCAAAGCGTTGTACGGGAATTTAGTGCCAATATGTTTCAGCAATGTTTTCGACAGCTATATCTTGCAAACTTGCATAGCGGTCAACGGCAACTATTTTGAGGGCCCGTGTGGATCTGCGTAAGTGTATGTGAATACCTTGTAATATGATGCGATAAAACCACATTCCACGAACTTAATGACTCTACCACGTATACGAGTATTGTGTAACATAGCTTCCTAACTTGTACTCTTCGCCAAGTGTAATTAGAATGATAAAGTCGGGAGAATGAGATGGGCAGGGCATGTAGAACGAATAAGGGAGAAGAGGAATGTATGTAGGATTTTAGTGGAAAAGCCGGAAGGAAATAGACCAGTATGAAGACCAAGAAGTAGGTGGGTGGGTAATATTGCAATAACTCTTACAGGGATAGGATGGGATGGGATGGTATGGACTGGATCGATCTGGCCGGAAGGTCGTGGGTTCGAGTCCAGATGAGATAGATTTTCTTTCAATATACATAATCTCTCCAGCCGCGCTATGGCGCTGGGGCCGACTAAACGTCTAACAGAAATGACTACCAAGGATCTTCCTTGGGGGTTAAAGGTCGGCCGGTGCGTAAGGCTGACAACTTTACCGCCATCTGTGAGCCGACTGTGTACAAGGTGTGGGAGCCTCGACGTCTCACAACCCTATGGACCTTCAAGGCCTATCAAAGGGATAGCTTTACCTTTTTTACTTTTGTTCGACAGAAAGAGGTTGTCTTGATCTCTGGACCAGGGATCGAAACTGGCTTCTAACGCACTCAATCGAGCACAATGCCTCCCTCCCAAACACCTGACGACAAACTGAACGGTGCTTATATCAAGTGTCCTAATCAGCTGGGCCGGTTGGAGAACGCTAATCTCAATCACGAGATCAATAGGTCAGAGATGAATTTTGGTTACAGCATCCAGGAGATCTAAACGAACATGTGAAAGTCAGGGGTAACCGATATTGTGACACGTCAGCGCATTGCCAGGCAACGGCTCGTAAACACCAAGGAATACGCGCACACAACAGTAGGACGAATGTTTATAGCTCGTTCCTAGGAAACAGTCAGCGCGCCAATGGACTGTCGAGATAGCTATCATGAGACTTGTTTTCTGTGTGGTCTGCGCCACGCAACAGTAAAACTGTGTTTTCTGTGCGTGGTCCGTGCCGAGAGGATATGAGAGATTACGGGAATAGAAATTGATTGGACTTGAGTTCCGAAGATCCAAGGGAACATCAGTGTGGCCAGAAGAAAAATTAAAAGACTTAATGTGTGTCGTTACATGTGCTAAAGTTACAGTAATGTTGAGAGTGTAAGAACTAATTGTAGTTACGACTAATGAGGATCTAATAAACCGATTCACCAATTCAAACCAGCGTCTTAGCCACACTGAAACATGTGACAATATTATACAATAAAACATCTTAGTATTAAAATATTTTACTTTAAGGAAACTTAAAAATATTTAATTTGAAGATAATTTACTCTATAAGTGTGCATCAGCAAAAGGGCGTACAACATAACCGACATGGCAGTAGTGTTGGTTCGATATTCTGTTCCATATATGAAGGATCACATACCGGCTTGAAAATCGCCTGTCATAACTAAGGATTTTCGTGTTCCAATTAGTTTTTCCAGGTAAACGTTGAAATTGGGTTCTAAAACCGGTCACGACCACTTCCTCCATATCCTATTTATTAATTCACAAACGTCCTACCCCTCGTTTCTACACAACCTCCACAAATTTTCATGTTCCTGCATAGCAGAGAAGAAAAGATGAGAAGGATTCCGTGATGAAGGACAGCTCGGATTCCTCGAACTCAATCTGGCCTTACTTTATTCATGAACACAATTTTGAACCATGTTACTTATAAATATGTGAACTTTCCAACACTTTCAAAGAATCTCTTAACTTCCTTATGTTATGATAATGTCCTGCATTTTGGTTAAAAGAAATGAACACATACTGCAGATCGATTTAGTTTCTTCTGTGCTAATTTCTAGGCTAGCCTCCTTACTAGCATATGATATAAATCCTCTGGTTTCTCCTTTGTGTTCATGTCTTCGCCCAACAAATTAACAGATGTTGTGTCATGTTCAATTTCTGTAATTCTGGTTGCTAATTTGGTGTAAATAAAAAGAAATGTTCAATTTCAAACACATTCGGTTTTCTTGGATCTTCTCAATGGCACATTACGTGTATAAAGCAAAGATGAAAAGCAATGGGGTTAGAGAATCTCCTTGCTTCAGGGCATTCTGAAGTCAACATGTCACCTGAATTTCTACCCATATAGACGTTAATTCCATGGAGATGAGCCCTACTTGAGAAGCCGCCAGTTGTGCAGTTACTCAAGAATTTCCCTATATTTTATGGAACCCCAAAGTTTCTTTACCGTGTTTACAAAAGCCTATCCCGAGCCAGATCAATCCAGTCCGCACCATCTATTATTTTTATTATTTATATACATTATAATTTATATATTTAAGCTTATATAATTACTCGTTGTGAATGTAGTTTCTGTTCGAAACTGCGCAACAAAACGACGGTCCACGCGTAAAGCATGTGGCACATTCTAATGTTCCGTACTTTCGAGCCTACATTTATCACTTTACTGATAAGCGGTTAAAACAAGTTTATTTAAAAGTCCGGAGACAGCGAAACTTGTATTATCATTCTCATTGTCACAAAGTTTGTACCATTCCGAGCAATGGTGGTCACTCAGACTTTTCCACTTGTACAAAGCGTTGTAAGACCTGGCACATAGGAAGTTTCCTCCGATGTCCGACAAAACGTGTCTGGACTGCCATTCAAAACACAAAGGGCAGAATTACAATGATATGCTTATCTATGTCCTTCAAATTCAGTTCAAAAAATAAAATTCAGCTGATGTGAAGCGTGTAGAACCGTTGCTGTTAACGACCGTAACGGATATACCAGGGTCGTTTATGAGCAACGGCTCGCTAAACAAGTTCCCGCATTAACAGGCACGAAGGCAACAACACAAGAGCTGTGTTTTCTATGTGTCCGTGCCAAAAAGTTATAAGCAAAGGACAGTGTTAGGGCTTAGTGAGTTCGGTACGTGAGTCTATGAAGAGGACTTGAGCGCGCGACATTAAGAATCTCCACTGTTAGAAACCGTTACCAGGGAACGGCTAGTGAAGACAAAGCAGGCTGGAAAAGGCTCAGCGGGTGCTGTGGTAATTTCTGAATAGTTGAGTGGCGCTGTAATTACTTGTACTTACAGAACTGTGTGTATAAGTGGTCAACAAATCCATTCTTCAATTCAAACCACGTCTATAGTTACACTCTAAATTGTATTACATATTTCGACTTACAGTATTTCGTGAAAACTATGATTCTTTATTACTACGAATAGCAATATTTCAAACAGAATTAACCATACATATGAAATCTCCCACATTTTCATTAATTTTCTCATAGGTAAGGATCCTCCAAGAGCCAACATTCCATCCTCCTACGCTCCAGTTTATTTAGTTCTTCGTTCCCCTCCTTCCCGCTTCTTCAGTCCCCTCCTCCTCCCTTACTCTGACCTCTGAACTAGCCACTGCAGTTTCTCTCACTGACCGCCTTTAAAAAAGGTCCGCTGAAGAACCGATTTCTCTACCCTGAATCTTCTTAATTTCCGTCGGCCGCAATTGGTTCTTTCAGAAGCACAATCCTTCCACACCGTTCCGCCCTTGGAAACCGACCTGACTACGCGCCAATATCTTAACATGTTCTTCTTACTCCTACTCATTCGCTCAGGCCTTCGCCCAAGCCTTCACCTCCCTGTCTGTAGCTTGTTTCCACGCTCGTGTTCATCTCCTTTCCAGAAGATCGAGGAAGCAGATTCCTCCGAAACTACTAGACTACGTGACGTCACAACCCATAGAACAGCAATCTTCATAGTCATCGTCATGGGAACCTCAAACCCCACATTCATATTAACGTTTTAACAAAAGAATGCACACAACCTACAATATGTATCTACAGAAGGCCCGGGGAGGAAAATGTCAACATTTTGGGAGGCCACAGTATGGGTCCTTCTAAGCAAAAAGTGTATATGTACATGTGTCCTATTCCGAACGGTTTCCGAGATGGAGCTATTTCACTGTACAGACGAGCAACACGCCGTGTCCTCAGGCGTGTTGGCGTGTTGCCAAGTGCACTGAAGCTAACGGTGGAATTTTCGAAAATGTATTATACTAGGTAAACTGTAGCAACTTTGTCACTTGAACAATAAATACTGGTATTAGAAACAGTACGTAATATCTCTCTGTTATCAACAATTTTGGAACTGTGCAGTGAAAATTTTCTATCTTGGAAACCGTTCGGAATAGTACATATGGACATAGAGACTACTTTTGCTTAGAATCACCAATACTATGACCTCCCAGAATATTAGCCTACCTTCCTGGGACATCCTGTATACGGCTGTCAGACGTCTGAAGCTACCTCCGATCAAGATATGAGATGGATCGTCTAAATCCAGGAACAAAACTCAGTGGCCTTTAGTCCGCAAGCGAACTACACCGACCGATCGACCGCCGTTTGTTAGTGCCAACTTTTGCCGGAAAAGGGTGTCTCGTGGTCAGCGCAACGGATTGCCACGGCAGTGATTCTCAGTTTTCTAGACCGGAGCCGCTACTTTTCCATTCAAGTAGCTCCTCAAATATCCTCACGAGGCTGAGTGGACCCCGTTCCAGAGCCAGTACTTCTCAGAAAATCTGGTAGAGCTGGATCCTCGAACCCGGGACCTCTGGATCAGTAGCCATGAACTCTGACCGCTAGACCACAGAGGTGGTTAATGCAAAAACACTATTTGGAAATAATTAAAAACATATATATCTGATAAATAATATTTGGATATGAAGATAGATTAACTTTTAACTGAAACTCTTGAGAATATATGAAAAGCGAGCTACATCTGGTACTGTTCTCCATAAATATAACTATTCCTCTTGAGACAAGAAGGCGCAGGCTTGAATGTTTCAGCAATACCAAATTAGGGTCTGCAGTGTGTGCACTGTTCCTTTCCAGCCATGAATTCCTGAAAAAGTTCCCTGTAAGACGAAGAGAAACAGTCTTACACAAGGAAATCCGACGAGGCATAGACTGTATGAAACAGCGTCCCGTTTTCTTTGTTGTGAAAAGTGTCTCCTACAAACAGTTCTAAAGGACGTGAAAACAGAACCCAAAACGCCTGTCACACCGACTACCTCCCTTACCCCCGAAACAACCCCTCTCTTCATCCCTTTACAACAACCGCCCAGCCATATACAAGATGGCGGTACACTCGTGTTGGAGCGTCACGGATATAAAATGAGGAGTCGTCTACTTTAAGTCATTGCCCTGGAATTCACCAGGAGGTACTGAGGAAATCAACGGACGTCTTAGTCATGTTTACTAGTCTCTTCACCGAGATTCAAAGGCGGACCTAAAGGATGAAATTCATACACGTTACAGTGGAAACAGAACCTTCTGGGTAAGTGAAATGTTTGGGGGGAAGAAATCCGTTAAAGAGATTTTGGTACATAAGCGTGTTTGTTCAGAGAGAACGCATTGAAAGGCCGTCGCTTGTGCTTAAAACATTTGTGTGGGCGTAGGCATTAACTAATGGAGATGCAAATTTCATCTGAGAGCAGGTTACGTGGCAGAGTGACCTGACCCAGTGCATCCTGGTAACTCTAGCTGACCCAGTCCGGTCCAGCAAGCGGAAGGAAAGAAATGGAACGGAGACGAACACAACAGTCACGCCGTGCTCATTGAACTATTGGCGATACAATCGCAGTGGTCAGTCGAAACAAAGCCTGTCGTCTGTACTCGGAAAGCTCCATGTCCCACATTTATGGACTGCCAAACAGGCCCCGTCTTGTGGCTTTGCATACCGAATGTGTCATGGTCGAGTAGGCACAGGATCACGTCCGACCAAGGCACTCCCCCTGTGTATTTCATTAGCCTAATTTGCATTGCAAGCGAAACAACGGAAAATGTGATCGCTTTTAAATGAACAGGAGCACAGGCTTTTCAGTTAGGCAGACACTCCAAATTAATGCAAACATCCGGGGCAACGATTGACGCATAATTTCCTTGGGGTGGTGTGAGACAGAGTCCATTCTGTATGTCGGCCACTAACTGGCCTATTGTACCATCCCCGGACGATAATGATGAATGTGGGAGCATTTAGTGGAATGAGAATACGAAGAGGAAACCGAAGTACTCGGATAAACTTGCCCCAATGACACTTTGTCCACCATAAATCCCACATAATCTGACCTAGGCTCGAACCCAGGCCGCCTAGGTCGGAAGCAGGCGACTAACAGCCTGACAAAGGGATGGCCGCCTCATAAAGTAACTAACTAGCTAATTTATATTTGGCGAAGTTATGCAAATCCTCATTATGCAGTTTTCTCCGACATCCTATTCTTTCATCCCTCTTTGGTCTATACATTCTCCTCAGCACCCTGTTCTTAAATATATTCACTCTAAAACGGCCGTGGGCACTCGTTGCGCTGACCACGCGACACCCTCTACCCGCTAAAGTTGGCACTAACTTCGCCGACAAGCGGTAGTCGCTCGGTCGGTATAGTTCGCTTGTGGACTAAAGCCACGGAATTTGTTTTATATTTTAAATAAGGAAATTGTTACAGCGTAGGCTCTTGAATTCGTTCTTACGTGTATCGCTGTTGGGGACGGTAGTTATGACGTCTTCCGCCACTGAAAATAGTATTTCAAATGAAGCAATCTGGAGCTAAGCTGACGGCGCCTACCCGCGTCTACCCCAATTTCAGCCCTGAACATTAGGATATTTCGAAATTGACTGTTTCTGTTGATATTCGGTGAGTGTTTGTGGCTATGTTTAATTGATTACACAAATATTAGAATTCTAGACACTGTACACTACCTAAAATATATCTGATATGAAAGACGTTTGGGGAGATGGCTGTATTCCCATCGTTTGGCAGCTGGTTGTTATCACACTGCCAGATTTTATATTGGTTTTATTTTATTATTAATTGCGACAGTTAGGGTCGATCTCGGGACCTCCTAAAAACTAGGAAGACATCCTGACCGATTTACGTCGTATTAGTCAGCGTACTAGTATAGTACAAATGGTAACAGAGCATCATAATGGTCCTTCATTTCATTGCAAAAATCACAGACATATTTCCTTAACTTGACCTTGAAATACAAAATAAACACAGGCATACAATTTATGACTTCACGCAACAATCATCATTTCGATATCGTTTCCAGATACTCGACTATGTTGCCTTGTCAATTTTCTAATTTTCCGCTGCATTAATATTCAGCCGCGTATTATTCTGAATTGTCTCAAACACAGCATATGAACGGAAGCTTCGAAATAAACAATTCTCAACTCTAGTTACATTTTCCGGACACCCTTCCATCAATCCGTTTTTCGTACAGACCCGTTGCTAAGCAGTGACTGTAAACAGCGACTTTTGCTAGGTAACGCCAGCAACAATAGAACAACGGTGTTTTCTGTGATCCACACTGAGGCCGTGGCTGGGTAACGGCTCAGTAAACATGTCCCCGCGGCAACGGACAAGAATACAACAACAGAACAAGGATATTTTCTATTTGGTCCGTGCAGAGATGGTATAACGAGGGCAGCTGGAGCAATGAGTTCAGTTTTGGAATGTTAGCCAGCGGACAACTGCGTGAGCACAGAAGGTGAATAATTTCCATTGCTAAGATCCGTTACCAAGAAACGACTAGTGAATGCAGACTGAAAAAAAACAACTTAGCGTGCGCTCTAGTGATTTGTAAAATGTGTAGATCGGCGATAGCGTTGCAAGTCCTTGTAGTTCCAAGTAGTGTGTATCAGTGGTCAATAAGTCCAGTCACCAGTCCAAACCCCGTCTACAGTCACATCCCTAAATCACGATTTCACAGAACATGCACGATATGAACAATGGAAACCGGCTTTTGGAAAAGGTCGATACTGCAATACCGACTAAAGCACAGATACTTCTCACTGAAGCCAGGCGGTTCTAGCCGCGGCTACTAACAATGAGTTCTATCCGGGGACTGAAAAAATGACACAACTGCAGGCGTCAGAATTTTATTGACGATACTAACGTGACGAAGGAAACAAAAATAGGTAGAACCCCGTAAGACGGAACAGATTTCGATATAATATTTGGGACTTAAAAAACATGGAAAATAATAAGGTCTAAGATAACAGTCAACGAGGATTCTGATGAAGGCAAAAAACCGTAACGCAGGCGCAAAGATTGTCTCCGGTACTGCTGCGGCATCCATTGTGCTGGTTCTGAATTAATGGACCGGTGAGATGGGAAAATGCAAGGAACAATGGCATTAGACCCAGTGACCCTCAAATATAAGAACTATCAGTCGGTATACATTGGCATTTCTTAATAGAATAAAAAACATTGTTTTTCCTGACAGAGGTTGTCAAATCTGCCACTTCATAGATTACAATCATTTCTGTCTTCACATCTGAGTTTAGCACTGCTGTGAGGGTCCTACATTTTCTGAACAATCGGCTCACAGATGGCGAGGAGCTTGTCAGCCTTAAGGGCCGGCCGACCTTTACCGTCAGGAAGATTCCTGGTACTCAGTCGAACCCAGGGCCATAGTGCGACTGGAACGATTAGGTCAATTGAAAAATTCAGTGATCTCATCCGGGATCGAACCCGCGAAATTCCAGCTTGTAATATAGTGCTTTAACAAACTGCGCTACCGCTAGCGAGGTAAAATTAACGGCAAGAAGTTGGTGTATTACAGTTGTTGCGTAATACGCTTATATGTTTCGCTTCAGGCAATAGAACTGATGACATTATAACATCACGTCTATGGGAATTAGAGATTTTATTATGAAATTTCGCTTTAGGAACTCCATTAATGCATTCGTTTGAAAGGAGACTGCGTATAAAGGTTTTTGGTAAGGGTAGAGAAGATGTGATCAGAAAAGTTGAGAAAGAGGGAGGTACGGCGATATAATAGAATGGGAATTGGCAGGAATGAATGTGGAGTGAAAGAAGAGGAAAGGTTAAAGGAGTGTGCGGAAAGGGCGTTAATGTACCGTAGAACTGATAAAGTGACGGGACAATATTCTAAGCAATGAAGCGTTACGTGGAAGGATTCCATTCTGCCACATACAGACACGCACGCACAGACAGATACAATTTAACACACAGAATTACTGTGATTCTGGATTTTTCCCATCGTCCGGTATTGTAGAAAACATAAAACACGACGTTTCGGCAACTGGATCTGTTTCCACCCTGAGGCGAGGAGGGAAAATTCCTATTCAGTTGGGCGCCTTAGAAGGAGCGAATCTCAAAGGGACTGTTTCCATCTTCAACGCTGAAAAGCGAGTTCTGGAGGCAGGGTACGTGCTTGCTTTGTACGACAAGCCTGTTTTCGAACAAAGGACTCAATTTATAAGTCGATGTAAAGCAATAATGGTCAAACATGGGGATAAATTTTCCAGAAAACTTTTAGTGTAGATTCAAAAACGCTAAACTAAAACGGAAGTCCGTCGTACAGTTCTGGTGACGAAACATATGTACAGACCTGTGCAATAAGGGTTTGTTTATTTCAGCATTCCGTGCCAGAAATGCAGAGCAATGGGAAAGAAAAAGAAAATAGTTGAATTTCATAGTTCGAAATTTGATCACCAGGGACGTGAACATTTATACTGTAACGTGTAGGGTAGTACGCGTGAAGAAAATAACGAGTTCTAGTTTGAATGATTGGATTTATTAGGACCTTGGTTATAAGTTCTATTGATTACACTTAAATAGAGCGTTATCGCTGATTTGCACACTTTCCAGTCACCGTTGCACACGCACTAGGATTCCCAGTCGTCTCCTGGCAACGTATCTCAACACAGAAACTAGCACTTCAAGTCACTATGAAGTCTCTTGCTATTTCGTCTTCAATCTCTCTGGAACCTCGAAACTAAAAATTCTTCTGCACTCACTCCTGCAGCTTACGACTGACTCGTAACTGCTCTGAACTGAACTTGCTTCTGTATTCACTTCTCTTATAAGCACTTTGCACAGACTCCACGGAAAACACCGTCTCTATTGTTGCTGGCGTCGCTGCGGAAGTGTTTTTACCTAGCGGTTGCTTAGAAACGGATTGCATAGCCCCGTTAGTCTACTGTTGCTTGGAGCAGACCACAGAGAAAGCACAGCCTCATCTATTGTTGCGTAACCTAGCGACGGACTGTTTACAAAGAATTTGTCTTCGCGGGAACTTGTTTACCAAATCGTTTCCTAGCAATGGGTGTAGAAGTAACAACATCAATCCATTTTGTTTCCTTTGTTCGTTATTTAACGACGCTGTCAGTATCGAGACGACACAGCGTCGGTCTCTGGTACTACTAACCACTTAAACCACAGTATTGCAACATGAAAACACCAAATTTTGCAATATGAAAACACTCATGACCACACAGATTTGATATTATTCTCACAAAAAAAAATCCTACACAGAATTAAACACTTCGTCTTTGTAATAGTGATGCAATGTTTTCTGTGAGGTAGGAACCAAAATTTTAAATGTTGTTACATATACTTCATGCTTCAAGGGCTTAAGCAGCACGAATACTGTGTGGTTTCCCGCAGTCCATGAATCTAAAATGTTTCATCTTCTATCATGTAGTCAAGACAAAGTCAACCGATGTTTCGGAGGAACATGCCGCCTCCATCTTCAGTCAAAAAATCCAAACAAGAAACCAGTGTGAAGCAGGTAGCAAGCTAAGTTTGCCTACAGTATATATTCTTCACGAATAACCGGTTCACTCCACCTCCTTTCCAATCCGTTATTCATTAGTCACCCATCATCCATCTTTCAACGCTACAAAGTCAGAGTTGTTAGGAATGTGTAGCACAAACTACGACTAAATAAAAATAGGTCCTAGTCACACGGGAAGCTGCCAATTTCAAGACTGTTCCAGAACAGAGACCTGATCAGCAGACTGTGTCGGACTAGCTTGGTTCCATGCAGTATTTCATTAAACTTATATGAAAAACTGAATGTGGGAAGCAAAAAAATGTTAAGTGAGTAATTACGAGCTGATCACAGTGGCCGCGCGGTCTAAGGCATGAACCGTCTTCGTCCGCTGTAACACTGGGGTCGTGGGTTTGAACCTCACTCAAGGCAACATCTGTGTTTCTGCTGTTGTGTGTGTAGGTAGCGGCCTTGCGAAGGGCTGATCCCCCGGCCAAGGAGTCCTACCGACTGTGTATATGATTAAGAAACCGAAGAAGAGACCAATGTCCAACAAAGGGCTGTAGTCTTAGACAGATGGATAGATAGAGAGAGAGTAGATAGATAAATTAAGAGTCTAAAGAAAAAGTAAGACAGAACTGGATGACAGGCATCTGTTCTTTACAAATCATAATACGTAATCTATATCCAATCCCAAGAAGTACAGGCATTTTCTCTCCAGAATAATCTCGATAGAAGAACTGCAGTGTGTCTGAGATATCTTTGAGGGTGCAGATTTTTACGTTATTGTCAGAAAGTCATTAAATTGCATTTCCAATATTCGGTGGGAAACCAGAATCGCCATGGAAGAGATCTCTTTGAACACACAGGAATCTTTTCAAGTATGATACAACTTCGGAGATGTCTTAGGCACACAATACTTTGAAAGCTGTAGCCTTCTACCGGATCAGCCATCCAAGCACTGGGCTCCAGTCTGAGGATCAAGTAGGGAAAGCCAGAAGCAATGCCAACAGGCAGATTCAAGTTTCGACGTCGCAGGCGCATTCGCACACCTCTGCAGACTGAAGTATGTTGATATTGGTGGCCCTTGAGCTTTGGGACTAGGGTTCGATTCCTGTTATGGGCATGGTTACTTGTAGACATTTCATGCGTTTTTCTTTTTTTCTAGTAGTCTGTCAGGACTACAAGTGAACGCATCATCCCATCTAGGTATCTGTCGTCTGATATTTCGGTATCCTACACAGTTAAAATTTAATAATATTCAATATCTGCTGTCATCCTTAAAATATGTTCATGTCAGTTTTCGTTTTGCTTTCCTGGTATCTCCAGTAAATTAAATATTTTAATTCTGAACGTATTTTGGGGGGAACACGCGGTGGCGTAGATGGTTGAGGCACTATGCTACAAGCCAGAAGGTAGCGGGTTAGACTCCCGATGATGTAAGTGGATCTTTAAATCGATCTAATCCTTCCAGTCGCACTGGGATCGACTGAGCCTCTAACACATATGAATACCAGGAATCCTTAGGGTAAATGGCGGCCGGCGCTTAGGCTCACTTCACTGCCACCTCTGACCGGATTGTCTAGAAAATGCGGATGCCTCGACGTCTCACAACCTTATGGGCTTCCACGGCCTGTTACAGGGGTAGTTTTACCTTCCCCTTTTATATCTATATTTCGCTTTTGATCCATTACAGTGTAAACAAGTGTCGAACGTAGGTACCGAATTTCATCTGACTGAGTTTTTCTTTTGTCTGATCGACTGTCAAATTTTTCCTTGTACAGGCCAGTGCGGGCGCCGTCAACATTTATACAATTTTAATTGTGTGCTTTTCAATGTTCTTCTTGTTTTTCCGCACCTTCACAGTTGCATCGTCTTTCCGCTAATGCGATATATTAAAGCCCAGATAGTAAATTTGGTGCCTGTTCCATTACTTTGTCATCCATTAGTAGTTCACCTTATGTAGTTCTTCTCCTGAAATGCCACGATGTTTCGCTTTGGCGGTTGAAGTTCTCATGTCAAAGTTACTTGCTAAATTTTCAAGCTTGTTAACTGCTCCTGGAAACCGGCTTCTGAGTCCACAAAAAGTAGCGTGTCCCTCAACAAATAGGATTGTGTTTAGGTCTCTATCATCTATTTTAAAACCTTCAGTTATAATATCGTCAATAAAATACGAAATAATGTTTGCAATATATGTTCTCCTTGATTTACATATATTTCTATATTGCTGACCCATGTTCTTAGCGTACAGGCTTCGAACAGTTTTTACTGTGTGTTCAGGGACTTTCTGTTCTCTATTAAGTTCCACGGCTTGCCTCAAGGTTTCCTTGAAACGCCTTATGGCAGTCGGCAGTCGCAGTGTTCAAGCCAACATCACAGTTGTCGAAACGCAGATGCAGGCCAGTTTTGCAATATAAAAGCCTATGATCAAAATCGATTTCTAGCCTTGAACAAGAGTCAGAGTCGGACTTGTTTTATGACTGGCGGTTTACTGTCAATGAGCTCGTCTTGGCAACAAGTCCCTTGAGATTCACGACGAGCATTGTTTTTCAAATGAACACTTGAGGTTGTAGTCCTTTCTTAACTTCCTCTCTCACGAGAGGATGGGTCTGTCATTTATAACTGCTTTTGGCATTCGCCAGCGCAGTCATTCTCGGGTCCGAGTCCCGCAAGACTTATGACCATCTTTTACTGTCTCAGATTCGAGACTCCCCCAATCTGGAGGGCCAGGTCACCGTATTTATATCCCCAGGAACAGGATAGTCCAGGCACTGGGTTCCCTTTTCGTCGCCTCGTACTACTCGCAGGGATACGGTGGAGGCGTTGTACCCCGCCTCCATGTAGGATACTTCAGCTTAGTTTCCTTTCACTGTGTATTGAGTATCTTTACATGGACCGCACAGAAAACACCGCGTACAATCGTTCTTCTATTGTTGCATGTATTCGCTGCTGCGTAACGTGCTTAGAGAGTCGTTGCCTAGCGACGGCTGTCTATATTGGCTCCGCTATTCTGGACTTCGAGCGTTTGGGGTAGACACACAGACAGCAATGTTATCTCATAAGCCTCCCTTTATTTGTTCAAAACAAGAAAAGTAGCTCAAAACACGCGAACTTCAATTATGTTTCTGGTTATCTAAGTGCGGAAGATAACGCCACCTCTAGCAACTCTTGTTTCGTCATAAATTTTAGACAATGACGTCAATGGTCTATATATTCACCATGATAAGAGCCAGAAATTTAACTCATAAAGGTAAATGTACCCCCGTGCTTAATTGGGCTACGTGCCATGAAGATGCATTGGGGACATGCGGTATGGAGTTGAGTTGAGCTACACGCTCTGGCATCTTTACCCCAGGAAGAAGAAATGCCGGAACCCATTGGACAGGAGACTCAGTGAATTCAACAGCCTGCCGGGAATCGAAGCCAGAATCGTTGGTAGTTCACCCTGTAGCTTAGTCACTATACTGACAGAACTACCCCGGTTCTCCCCAAAATTTAATTTAATCGACTGTATGTTTGTTTGCCCCTCGTTGGTGTCTCCACCTTATCGTGGTGAGGGTGTTTGAGTATGCCAAGGACCCTGAGAGCTATACCAGCGGTAGCGTAGCTACTGGCAGGGCCTCCCTTGCTGGACAGGTCAAAGGGTAGGCATCAGACGAAGAGAGAGACCGAAAACTGATGCCGGAAGCAGCGTCATCAGCGGCGACTTGAAGCACAGAGAAAATGATGCTCGAGATGGTTCAAGTTCGTATAGCAACAGGCGTGACCAGAGTGGTTTGAACGGCTGTTGTACTGCGATGTGGAAAGCAAATGGAAAAACTACCACATTATCACTATTCCTGGATAGTCTCTTTCCAAAAACAGAAGATCGCATTAAGTGGAGAAACTGTTTTGGAAGAGGCTGTGGACCTGTCATCTGACAGATTACTGATGAATGAATGAATGTTTGTTTGTTTGTTTCGATACCAAGAGCAGTAACAATTGAGTCTTTTGAGGCTACAAATATCTGACATAATTATCATCAGACGTAATTAAACAATGTCACACGCACACCAAATAAAATGCACGAAATTTCGTGATCTGTGAATTTCACTTCGACGCAATCCATAAGTTCGAGATAAATACTAAGTATCCTTAGTTAATTCCCTTTGTCAAACTTGCCCTTCGTCCGAGCTTATTAAAACAGCTATGTTTCGACAACTGGATCGACATCTGGCTTCAGCTGAACAGGATAATCTATTCTTTTCGTTTCCTCGGTAAAGAACATCTCAGACCATTAACAGAGTAGTTTATCTCTCGCATTCTGCTCACCTGAAGATGGAAATAGAAACATTTTCCGAAACAAGTAACTTTAATAAACTCAGATGATGGAAAGAATACAAGATGATAGTTTTATGCAGTATTTCCGTACTGAAAAATCCTACTGCGTTATACGTAATTAATCCATTATAGCAAAGGTAAAGCTATGTCAGTAACAGGCCGTGGAAGCCCATAGGGTTGTGAGAGGTCGAGGCTCCCACATTCTACAGATATTCGACTTACAGATGGCGATGAGGTTGTCAGTCTTACGCGTCGGCTGCCATTAACACCCCCACGAAGATCCCTGGTACTCATTTCTGTTAGAGACTGAGTCGACACCAGGGCCACAGTGCGACTGGAAGGTTCAGGTAAAGGTAAGGTAAAGTGGTTCATGTGCTTAACTAATGAAGCACTATGACATGAAGGCGTACTGGGGAGTGGATATATAGATCCAAGTTTTCTTGACCTGGATGGTTTAAATGGTCAGCATCACGCTCCAACCACTTTACCCCCGGGGAAAGAGGCCCGATGCCCACTGTATAGGAAGCTGTGTGGGCCCGAGAACCGGTCTGGGCGACGCGAAGAGGAGAAAAGTCTTGCCCCTACCGGGATTCAAACTCCAACCCCTGGTCGTCCAGTCTGAATCCTGTCGCTATATCGACTGAGTCATCCCGGCTCAGGATTAGGTCAATTTAAAAATCGAATGAAATAATCGGGAACTGAACCCGCGACGTTCCGGTTTGCAGTAAAGTGCCTCAACCAACTGTGCTACCGCGTGTCCACTTCAGACTACATACCTTGGAATAAATGAGCCACAGCGAGTAATGAATTGGAGAGGGTGTGCAAGGAAGAGGGGACGTGACGTTGTTATCCAGGCACCTGCAAGGAGAGACTGAGAGGCGAGGAACAGGCCACCCCGTTCCTGGGGGACATAAATAAGGGGATCTGGCCTTCCAGTTCGGGGGAGTCTCGAATCTGAGATGGTAAAATGTGGTCACGAGCATGGTCGGAGTCCGATCTGAGAATGACTGCGCTGGCGAGGATCAGCAGCAATTGTAAACGACAGATCCATCCTCGCGTCAGACAGGATGTTTACATAAGGACTATAGCCCCAAGTATTCAGTCGAAAGAAATTAATGGTCGTGATGCTCAAGTGTCTTCTCGCCAAGATAAACGTACTGGCGGTAAACCGCCAGTCGTAAAGTGAGTCTGAAGTAAAGCACGAAAAACCTCAGCCAGGATAGCTGATACCTCGAATGGGATTCGAACCGACTATATCCAAAATATAAGTCAGAAGATGTCTTACCTCGTGAGCCGACTTGCTTTGTCTTAAGATGGAGCAGCAGGTTTATCTGAAACATTGCTGGACTACACGGCGTCACATCGCACGTCTAACAAGTTTACAGATCTCCCGGAAAGTTCATGTTTAACCTACGAATTAGGCTGAGAACTACAGAGCCACTTGTACTAGCGAACATATGGTTAAGGTGAAGGCTAACCACTGGTTAACAGAGTAATGTTAACACGTTCTTGTAAATGCAGATTGTTCCGCAGGTTCAATGGCTGTAAAATGGCCCATATAACGTGAAGCAGTTCACGCTTTTAGATTAAATAGAAAGTATAAATCCACGCCAATCAAAAAATCGACACGATTCATCTACACGATTTTGCTAATGCTACTTAAGCAAACACGCATGCTACATCAATATTAATACGGTAAGCACAACAAAATAAGGTCACTGTGCCGCTTAGTAAGTATTTGAGCAATCTAAATGCATCAGTGTAAGCGTACTGAGAGAGAGGGAAACAGACACAATAAAAATAAAAAGTTACCCCTGTAACAGGCCGTGGAAGCCCATAGGGTTGTGAGACGTCGAGGCTCCCACATTTTCTAGACAATCGGATCACAGATGGCGGTGAGGTTGTCAGCCTTACGCGCCGACCGCCCTTTAATCCCAAGAAGATTCCTTGTACTGTTAGCGGCTGAGTCGACCCAGGGCCATAGTACGGCTGGAAGGATTAGGTCAATTGAAAAATCCAATGATCTCATCGGGAATGGAACCCGCGACCTTCCGGATTGTAGCACAGTGCCTCGATCGACTGCATTACAGCGTGCCCCCTGAAGGGGACCTAATTTGTAACAAAATTATATATTTCTTCTCAAACAAGTATCGGCAATTTAAAACAAAGTGCTGTATAACACCGGTTGAGAATTTAGGGAGAAGACCCTTTGATTTGATGTACAAGCCTTGGTGATACACCATCTCCCAAGAATAACAAGCATAAATTCAATCGTAAATAATTTTCTTTATATAATTCACACACCTACACAACAAATTAATATAAATCCTCACAGAAGAGTCATAAGACTTTGAAAAGACTTACCGGTCGTTTGTGACTTATTCTACGACTTATGTTCATGCAACCAATTAAAGGTCGAAAATTTGTTGCTATAGTAATCAGAAATTCCATAAATTTATACCTTTCATCTCACCGTTACATTCATCCATTCATTCATTCATTATTAGAGGGGGTGGATTTCCCCATGCACTCAGCCCAGTTATTGGTCCATTGTGTCCCCCCTTTAATTTCTACTGGCGCCATACCCTTCCAGTACTGGTGCTCGCTATCAGCCCCATTCTGCCAGCGAGGTCGGCCCTCTTCTGGCAG
Organism: Cryptotermes secundus; assembly: GCF_002891405.2. Taxonomy (NCBI): domain Eukaryota; kingdom Metazoa; phylum Arthropoda; class Insecta; order Blattodea; family Kalotermitidae; genus Cryptotermes; species Cryptotermes secundus. The sequence goes on along the minus strand of NW_019721009.1, from coordinate 1,369,456 downwards.
TGGTACCCGATACTTCCCCATCTACCGGAGGCATTGGAAACTACTTGGGCGGGAAACGTTGCCTGATTTTGCTCACAGGTCTCCTAGAGATATGAGGATCTTTTACGTGCCGTAAATCTACGGCACGGGACCCACCTGTTCCCTGAATTTTTCGGCCCTTAAAAATTCCACGACCTCCGCTGGGTTTGAACCCGCGTACCTTGAGTCATGAGGTGGGAACGCACCGGTACATTACTTTTATATATATGGAGTTAGTTAACCCGAAACATTAACATTCGCTCGTATTAATGGGCATGTTCAGATTCAAACCTGCCAGTCGATGTGCAGAGCTCATGTGCCTCGCTGTGAGTAAGCACTGAACATGGAGGATCCCATTTCGATCAAGTTCTATACATTCAGTAAATAATAAAGATATTTCTGATGCGTTCTACAGGACACTTTACTAAATTGTTAACTGATTTTTGGGCTATCTGTATACATTGAATGACATGTAAAAACAGTAATTTTTTTTAGTCCGTTTGGAAGCAAAATGCTATTTACATAAGTCTATGGAGTAGAGAACTTCTTAGCAGGTAACATCCCCGTTTGTCAAGAAGCCAAAGATTCATTACAGCGGTGACAAGAATTCACTCGTCGTTCATATTCACAGCGATATAAATACATTCGGCATTTTCTATTCACTTTTCACATCAGTCTGGAATATTATTTCTAATCTACGAGTATATACGTGTAGTCTTCCAACTAAAACACGTATGCGCTGTGGGGCTGAAACTTACATGCGACACACCAGCTGTTAGTCTATGCTAATGACGTGAATCTACTGGAAGATAACATAGACGCCATGTCTCGTCACCAGAAAGCAGCGCGAAATCATAACATAAAGACATCTAACAGATGTTCTGAAAATATGGCAGCATGGGACGACGATAACAAATCAAAACCTGATTCAGGAGGAAATTAAGAGGAGACTGAATTCGGGTAATGCTTGCTACCATTCAGTCCAGACCCCTTCGTCTTCTCGTCTGCCCCCCCAAAACATGAAATTTAGAATCTACAAAACCATAATCTTGCCTGTACTTCTTTACTGACGTCAAACTTGGTCTGTGACATTAAGGGAGGAACATAGACTGAGGGTGTTTGAGAACAGGGTGTTGAGGAGAATATTTAGACCGAAGAAAGATGAAGTGATGGGAGGTTTGAGAAAACTGCATAATGAGGAGCTTCATAACTTGCACTCTTCCTCAAGCATAATTAGAATGATTAAGTCAAAGAGGATGAGGTGGGCAGGGCATGTAGCACAACTGGCGAGAAGACGAATGCATATAGGATATTGGTGGTAAAATCAAGAAAAAGATCACTAGGAAGACCAACGCGTAGGCGCCTGGATAACATTAAAATGGATCTTTGAGAGACAGGATGGGATGGTATGGGCTGGACTGATGTGGCTCAGGATAGGGACCAGTGGGAGGTTCTTGTGAACACGGTAATGAACCTTCGGGTTCCATAAAATTTCGGGAACTTAAGTAGCTATACAACTGGCGGTTTGTTGAGAAGGACTTAGCTCTATGAAGTTAATTAGTTAGTTAGATGACGCCGTGCCATATCTCGGGTGGTTATTCGCCGACTTCGCACCGCGGCGCCCCGGGTTAGATCCCAGGGCAAGTCATGAGGAGTTCGTGGTGGACAAAGTGGCACTTGGGCAGGTTTTCTCTGTGTATTTTGGTTTCCCGTGAAAATTCTCATTCCACCAAATGCTCCACACTCATCTATCATGCGGGGCTGGTACAATAGCCCAGTAGTGGCCGCAGTACCAAATTGACTCTGTCTCACCCCGCCCCAAGACAACTTAAAAAAAAAACTACCAAGAAGTTCATGAGAACAAGAGTGTGGAAACCATTTATACACAACTTCACACTGGAGCATGACGAAATATACGATGCGAAATTCCACTCCCAATTTACATGGTGAAAGAATGCGGTTGACATTAAACAAAATGTCTTGAAAGAAACGTGAAATTTCAATTACATGATCGTGTTTCGTGTGTTCACTCAATTTGCTTTTATATTCCGCAAATATACTTTGAGGACAATCAAGAGACCAATTTGCTAACGACTGGTGTCGTGTACCGATTTACAGATGGATAGGCAAACAGCGTCACGTACTTACTGAAGCACCCTCATTTTATTTGTTGTGTATTTAACGTCGCCGTTAGTGAATCAAACTATACAGCATTGAATGAAGGACGATGGTGCGTAATAGCATAACGTTGTGGGAATAACTAACCGCACAGCATAGCAGTAAACTGCTGTTGGTCCTCGCCAGCATAGTTAGTTATCCTTGGTTTCGGGCCGCGTCGTTACCTAATAACGTTACCTGGAGATACACAGACATACAGAGACTAAAGTGATCTCATAAGCCTTCTTTTATTACTTAAAAGAAGTAAACTAATAAAGAAATGTAGCAGAAGTAATCACAGTAGCAGCATAATTTAACCCCGTAAGTGCCAAGTATCGAAAATATCAACATTTACTAAACTCGTTAGGCTTTATATGACATCGTCTGATATTCTGTTTAATTACGAGTATATATCGAAACATTTCCCACATTTCAAACGTTCTTAAAGAATTCATACATATTGTGGAGTAGAGACCCGTTGCTAAGCAGTGACTGTAAACAGCAACCGTTTCAGGGCAACGTCTCTGTAAACACGTTACCGTTGATAGGCAGCAGATTTTTAATAACGCAACAGTAGAAGAACTGTGTTTTTATGTTATCCGTGCCGAGATGTTACAAGCAAGGCAAAACGTACAGTTGAGTCAGTTCTGTATGGAAGGCTGTGAAGAGAGGACTTAAGAGCATGAAGCTAAAAAAATCTCCACTGTTAGAAGCCGTTGCCAGGGAACGGACGATGAAGACACAGTAGGCTGGAAAAGTGCTTACTGGGCGCTGTAGTGATTTTGAATTGTGGAAATTAGCGGTGGTGTGTATAAATGATCAATAAATCCATTCACCAACCCAAACCCCGTCCACAGTCACCTCTACACGTGACACTATCATTTAATTGTAACAGCTCGGACAACCTGAAACGGCGATTTGGGGCTGTAGGAACTAATGCTACCATTCGTCTGGAGAGACTCAAGAAACATACTAAAACCTTCAGTTGGGACAATCAAGTGTCCCCGCCGAGGTCAGAACCGGTCAAATCCACAACTTATCATAAATGTTACAACATGAGGCAGCTTGCAGCATCCGAGTCCTTCATATTAAGTGAAATATGGCTACTTATGCTTTAATACGCTCGGAAACAAAAATCAATCTAATATAGTGTAACTGGTTGGTATTTATTTTTAATTGCTTATTTAATGAAGCTGTTAGTATCAAGACTAAACAGCGTCAATGACAATGTGAACAGTAAATGTGGGGTTATATTTGGAAAGGTAATTGGTAGGGGGAAAACGTACCTCAGTGATATTTTCATTCATTCATCCATCAACGGTTCTACAGCTCTCTGTTGGGACCTGACCTCTTCTTCAGGTCCATAATCTTTTTTACACAGTCAGAAGGAATCCTTGGACGGGGAGATCAGCCCGTAACAAGGCCGCTACCTACACAAAGGATACCACAAACAGAGAATAAAAAAACACACAGACATCCATGCCTTAAGTGAGATTCGAACCCATGAGCCCAGCGTTCGAAGACAGTTCATGCATTTGACAGCGCAGCCACTATGATCGACTCAGTGCTATTTTGTCCACCACAAATCCTACACGGCCTGACCTGGGATTAAACCCAGGCCACCAACTAACAGGCAACGCACTCGTTAGTATCATGGCGACGTTGGAGGAACTGTTGATGCAATCTTCGAGCAATGTCGATAATTTATACTGAAGTGAAAGAAGGTGGAAAGGAAAAACAGGCACCTAACAAAACAACTTCTGATTAGATTTGCGTTTATCGTGGCGGTGACTACGAAGAGTAGGGTCTCCTGCGTTGTAACGCCGTGTAGTTAGAAAAAACGTTTCGGAGGAAGATATTGCCTCCATATTCGGGGTTCAACAGTAAGACAGGTAAGAAACCAGGAGAAACAGGCGATCCGCGAATGGAAAATAATACCTGATATAGGCCAGTCAAAGCCAATTGGAGGGTGATAATTCTCTCTCGAACCTTCACTCGGCAAGCAAGTGGCCGCTAATATAACCATCCAAGTTTCCCTTCCCTTTGTTCCTATTGGTTCCCTCTGAGTCCCGTTACAGACAAATGCCACCGCTTCACTAGCTCCTTCACAGTTCCTTGCAGGCCCGCACTAGCCTGTAACACGCCTGATGGCTTTTAGCTTGGCCTACCCTTTCACACCGAAGGTGGATGCGATAAATTCCTCCAAAACGACACATTTTTCCGAAATACATAGCCTTACAACCCAGAAGACCGTACTCTTCATAGTACTCACAGATCATCTTAAGACATTGAGGAAAACAAATACGAAAAGACACTGTCAAATTTTGGATGCGTGACTATAGACGGGGTATGGATCGGATGAATTGGATTTATTCACCATTTGTATACACCACTCGGAACTACATTTTATTGATCACTGACACGCACAGATTGGTGTCCAGAGTTTATTAGTCTCCACTAGCCGTTTCCTGGCAACGGTTTCCACCAAAGATGATTCTTCAGCTTCCGTGGTCAAGTCGTTGCCCGCTGGTTAACACTCCACACCTGAACTCTTAACTCCAACTCTCGACTAACTACTCACTTAGAATTCCGGAACTCGACCATTCCTCACTGGGCTCTTATTTATACCCACTTTGCACGGACTTATAAGAAAACATATCTCCCAACAATTCATCTATTTTGCTAAGGTATCCGTTGCCGCGGAAACATGTTTACCGAACCGTTGTCTAGCAATGAACGTCTCATTTGACTCCACTGTTCCGGCCTTCAGTCGTCATGTAACAATACAGTAAATACAACCATGAAATGCCACACTGCAGTAAAGCGTTCACACTTTCAGGGCTGGTGCTCAAGAGGCCGGCGCATTCCTCGTAATTATGTGAATTATACTACGCCGAGGCCGATCACAGTGGCCGTGCGGTCTATGGTATGGACTGCCTTGGCCCGTTAGAACACACCGGGGCGGTAGGTTATAATCCCACCCGAGACATGGATATCTGTGTCCTTTTATTCTGTTCGTGCTGTCCTGTGTAGGTACCGGCCTTGCGATGGGCTGATAGCCCGTCCAAGGAGTTCAACCGATTGTGTACAGAATTGCGAAACTGAGAAAGCGGCCAGGGCCTAACAAAAGGCTGTAGAGCCATTGACGAATAAACGAATACAGAGATGCAACAAAATAAGCCACACAGATATAAAGAGTAAATGACGCCATATTCAAGGCCAATGTAATTGCTTACAGCATTATTTCTCATGCTCAAAATACAGGAATTATAATAAAATCCAATTTTTCCGTTTCTACGAAGCCTTCATATAAATGAACTTGTAAGAAGTCAACGGTATATCTATCCCTGTAACAGGCCGCGAAGGTCCATGGGATTGTTAGACGTCGTGGCTCCCACATCTTCCGGAAAGTCGAGTCATATGTGGCAGTAAGGTCATCAGGTTTACTCGCAGGCCGCCCTTTACCCCAAAGGAAAATTCCTGATACACAATTTTGTTAGAGGCTGAGTCGACCCCAAGGCCAAAGTGCGACTGGAATGATTAGTTCAACTGAAAAATTTAATGACCTCATCAGGATTCAATCCCGCTACCCTCCGGTTTGTAGCATAGTGCCCCGACAAACTATGTTACCGCGTGATACATGAATAAACTTGCACTGTTCGTCAATTATAATTAAAACGTTCAAGCCAAGAAGGATGAAACTGGCGGGACATGTAGCATGTATAGGACAGAAGAAAGGCTAAAAGGAAAACGACCACTTGGAAGACCTACACGTAGACAGGACGTTAATATTAAAATGGATCTTAGAGAAACAGAATGGGGTGGTACGCACTGGATTCATCTGGCTCAGGATAGGGACCAGTGGAAGGCTGATGTCAACATCATAGTGAACCTATGGGTTCCATAAAATTTTGAGAAATTCTTGAGCAGTGGAGCGACGGGCGTCTTTTGAAGAAGGGCTCGGTTTCGGTTTGGTGGGTGATAGAGAAATTTGATTGCAAAGCAAAAAGGAAGGAAGGAAGGGAAGGAAGAGCCCACGAGATACACCCTTTTTTATTTTCCAGTGTTGTACGACATTTTATTCATGAACGTTATGCATCGAATCGCAATACATTCGGAAGTTGCAACAAAACAAATGGAGCCGAAATGCAGGAAGCGCACGAAAGGTTTAATGACCTCAAACTGAATAAAGATATCGGTTTCAAAACGTCAAACAAAACAGTTACTCAGTACAAGTGACTATTTCGCTTTCATGTGATCCGGACATCAATACTTTACGAGAACCCAGACGCTTGAGGCTGGCTTCGTTGGCTCCTTAAACTTGTTATGTGAACCCATGAGAACAGGAGCCGCGATAATGCAGTCGGTATGGCGTGGGCACGGGCTGGAGTTCGAGTCCCGGTAAGGCCAAGAATTTTCTCTTCTCCGCGTCGCCCAGGCCGGCTCTGGGGCCCACACAGCCTCATATCCAAAGGGTACCAGGGGCTCTTTCGCCTGGGGTAACGCAGCCGGGGCATGAAGCTGACCACTCATCTCCAGCTAGTGCCGAAGTCAAGAAATTGTGGGTCTACGTGTATACATCTACTCCCCCATACACCTTCATGGAGTAATGTTTAATTACATAAGCACAGGGACAGCTTTACCTATACCTTTACCTAAGCTTACTCCTGAGAACACTACAATCTCTGATTTGTCTACGTCAGTTCGAATTCGTTTTTTTTTAATTCGCTTAGTGGGGGGTGAGTCCAACTGGGTTCACTAGGCACGATGGCCACTGAATGCCTATTGTAGCCTGCCCCGGGTGATTATGATGATGAAGAATTTGGTGGAATGAAGATTGGCAGGGGAAACCGAAGTACTCGGAGAAAACCCGCCCCAGCGCCACTTTGTCCATCACAAATCCCGTTTGACCAGACCCCGGGATCGAACCCGGGCCGCCGCGGTGGGAAGCCAGCGACTAACCGCTTCAGCTATGGTGCGGCCTTCGAATTCAGTTTACTATAACAATGCAGTCTTGAGACTGACTATAACTCAGTGGCTTTTAGTCCGCAAGCGAACTATACTGAGTGAGCGACCGCCGCTTGCCGGCGAAGTTAGTGCCGACTTTTGCGGATAGAGGGTGTCGTGTGGTCAACATAACGGATTCCCACGGCCGTCAATCTCGGTTTGTCTGCACTACTTGCCTAGGGACATATCTTATTAAATATGTTACTAGGTAACTACTCGTAAAAAACAAGAATTTTTCGGAAGAACAGCCTACTTTCCTTAGATAGGACACGGACCGCATAGAAAAATACGCGGCCAACAATTCCTTTATTGTTGCGTGCGTATTTGCTGCAACGGTAACGTTTTTACAGAGCTGCTGCCTAGCAACGATAGGGGGACACACGTAGAGATAGGCTCAGGTGCCATACACATGCCAAGTTACATAAAGATTGGTTCAGCCATTCAAAAATTGATAGGGGGATATACGGATACTTAGACAGCATGGTGATCGCATAAGCCTACTTTCATTATTTTTTTAAAATAAGGAAAGTAGGCCATGAAGTTAAAGTTATCACTGTAATTAATTAATTAAGCAATACGGCATGAAGATGTATGGGGGAGTTGAGGTATAGCTCCACGATTCTTGACCTAGGCACTAGATGGACGTGAATTGTATAGCTTCAAGGGACGGTCGCTTTACTGCCAGGGAAAGTCCTCGTTATGTATTAGATAGGAAGGTGTACAGGTGGGCCCCAGGGCTAGTGTGGACGGTTTAGAGTAGAGAAAAATCTCTTGCCCCGCCGAGAATCGAACCCCGGTCGTATAGTCCACAGGCAGTCACCATACCGGCTCCTAGTTTGCTGTTATATTGAACATTATAAACGGAAGGTTTAGATTACACAGAAGCCTAGCACAGCGCCAAATCCTCAAGTATTTTAATCCAGTATTACCTAAACGTAGTCGATCACAGTGGCCGGGCGGTTTAAGGCAAGAACTGTCTTCGCCCGCTCAAACACTGGGGTCATTGGCTCGAATCCCAATCGAGGCGTCGATGTCTGTGTGCGTTTGTTCTGTGTGTGGGCCGATACCCCGTCCCTACCGACTGTATATAGATTAAGAAACTGAAAAAGCGGCCAAGTGCCAACAAAGGGCTACAGAGCCATAACAAAATAGAATTGCCTAAACCTACTTCATTCTGTCGCTGTCTTAGTTTTCCATATAGTCGCTTTCCATGACGTACAGGCATCCCTCTCAAAACAAGTACACGATATTTTAGTTTCTGGAGGGAAACTAAGAAATTCTTTCACTCATCGTACGTGATGTTTAGAAAAACCACATTTCAGAGTGTGGAGTACACATGACTGCATTGATGGCAGCTGACATATAGTAACACATACACAAGGTAAACCTTACTTATGTAATTACGTTTAATGGTTGACATGTAATAGCAACAACAAAACACAGAGCAAGCCAGTGTAAATTTAAGTGGTGCGACTAACATAGCAGGGTTTACAAGTTCTACCTGGAACTCCTTGCTTTCTGCTTCCTTCAGAGTTTAAAATATGGGACATGTATACATTTCCAACAGTTATCTTTTCTTGAATGACAACAACAATGTTACTTAAATTTATTTCGTGGAATAATTAATAGGTTGATTATATTTACATTACTTCTGGGCCAATATCTTTAAAAAACCCCTCGAAAAATTTTAAGCGTTATTCTTTACTGTAATTATGTTTTATTCTAATACTTCAAGCACAAGATTTCGGAATATCCAACTTCAAATCCAGCTGAATCCCTTAACTTCCGTGATGACATGTCTAACATCTCTGGAAGAATAGTGTGACAGTGGCTTGAAGAGAAACATTAAATATAGAGTTCATACAATTTCGGCGTATATAGACATGCTTCGCGTAATAATAATATCTGAAAATTGCCATAAAATTGTCCAATGTCCCACCTCTTCCTTACCACTCAGTTATGGCGGATATAAAATATGAGTAGCGAAGTAATTTCAGACTAAAACATATGGAACTTCTTGCAGTCATTGTAGATAACATACTGAGACATGTAAATCCACTGTCAGACAACGCCCGCAGGTATGACTCCATCATTCTTGACCTCGGAATAAGACGGAGGTGTGGTTAGCTTCACGCCATGGCCGCATTGTCCCCGGGGAAAGAGCCCCGTTACCCACTGTATAGGAGGTTTGGTGGGCCCCAGAGCCGGTCTAGACACTGCGGAGTAGAAAAAAATTTATTGCCCCTGCTGGGAATCGAGCCTGCAGCCTACAGCTATACCGACTGTGTTATCCCGGCTCGTCAGTAATACTAATAATATAACGTAGCGTGTACGCCTGTTGCTGAGTAATGCCTCTGTAATCGACGCCCGTTGTCAGACAGCAACGCTCCGGAAGCGGTGTTTCTATGCGGTCCGTGGCTAGGTGTTATACGTAAGTAGAACAAGTCCGGAGTTTAGACAGCTGTGAGACATTCGCCAGCCGGTAACGACATAAGCAGAGGACACTGTTAGGATCCCTTACATCCATTACAGCCGCTTTACTTTCATCTGTGACCAATTTACTGACTTCCCTTCGTATGAATCAGATTAAGAGACCCAAAGCTAAATCGTTCAGAAGATTATGCTGGATTATATTGTATGAACTGCTACTTACAGTACGAATCAGTGGACAAACTCTTGTACTCACCTGTAAGAGAAAGTGAACATGAGTAACAGAACACATCAAACAAAAGAATAAGGACCCATACTATTTTTGTACAATATTTTTACTTGCAATTCAAAGCTAGTAAACAAGCTGTTATTGTTATTACTGCTAATATTATTACTATTAGTAGCGCACTGTAGCGTGTAGACCCGTCTTAAGCAACGACTCTGTAAATAACGGCCGTTGTAAGGTAATGACTGTAAATAGTAACAGGGATGGTGTCCTCTACGCGGCCCGTGCGATAGCCACGTGAAGCAACAACATAAGAACTGTTGGGAGAGGCGTTTTCTATGCGGTCATGCCGAGGCTATATAACGAGGAGCAGCTGCGATTACGAGAGAGTTTTGAGACGGCAGTTAGAAGGGTGGGTGTTACTAGAGCGACAGTTTCCTTTCAGCAAGGACGTGAACACGGAAGCTGAGGAATTTACGGCGTTGGAAGCCATTACCAGGCGACAACCAGTGAAGATACAGCTGACTGAGACGAGTGAGTTGTACGTAGATTGTGCGAATTAGTGATAACGCTGTAGTTACTTGTTGTTACGATCTGCAAATATTCAATAAATCCGATTAACAATCCAATCCCCTTTTATAGTCACTGAATCAAGTGACAATAATAATTCAATGAATTTATTGAAGTATCTGATAACAGCTAAAAAGCGAATTACAGAACAGAAATAAAGAAAATAAGCAAAGAACATAACATTAGAAACGAAATGTCATAAATAACATCAGACATCTGAACAAATTAAAACATGCCGTATTAAAATATGTAATAGTATCACTTAACGGAATGAGTTCTGTGTTGAAATATCAAAATATCTGTACATAACATGCTGATGGAGTAACCTTCTTGCCATAGCGAATATCAGAAGTTGTGTAGTCCCCTACTGACACCATTAAGTACACGGAAACTGACAGTAACAGAAACTGATGAGCAACTAAGTTCGCCTTTCAAAAGAGAAGTTAGAAGGAGTAACCACCTGGTCTGAAGTGTCGAAAGGAAGCTGTCTGACACGTCAACATATTTATCATCAAAAGTGCCAATAACAAATTCCCTGTAACTAAATCTTCCAAGTTCGCATGAGTCAGCCACTGTAATGAAGTGCAAGGCGACAGAAGCTTACTGAACTTTACACCGAACTAGTGCATTAAAAAGAATCATAAGACGATCGATAGCCGAAAAGGGAAAGAAGAAACATAAGGAACCAAATGTGTAACATTTAAAGCTAAAGTAATCAACATGACTGTTAAAATAAAGTTTATAGTATAACAGAATTCCAGGGCCTTGAGTAATAATAATTCAATTAAATTATTATTTATGTGCAAACTTAGCAGCTCAGACGCCAATTACAAAGTTAGCACGAGTATATAATAATAATATTAATTTTGTCATACCTAGCAGTGATAAAAAATAAAATGTATATAAAACACTGCGCGAAAAAATGGAAAATTGAGAAAATCCTATCCGCTGTAGCAGAACATCCCACGTTCGTTGGGTCCCTTGTCACTGAGACACACCCCTTTCCCAGGCTCTCCAGATGTTCGTACAGTGGGTAGCTTCGAATGCTCGTATACCGAAAAAGCAGTGGCGGACAGGCGGAAAAGGGTGGTCTTCCATCTTAAGGGTTGAATGTGGGTCTAACAACTCTTCGACGTAAAGAACCAGTTTGCCACAAAATTTCATACAAAGGTTCGGCCACACTGAGCGCTACGTACGCTATGTTCGCTATACGAACAGAAAAATATCTCCCTTTATTGCCAATGTGACTGGCCACACAGACTTCAGTACGCTACGTACGCTATGTTCCCTGTGTTAGCTGCGTCGCAGTGTACACAGCGTACGTAGCGTACGCAGCGAACAAAGCGTAGCGCTCTGTGTGCCCGAACTTTAAGACCTCGAATTTTTGGCTTCTCAAGAAGGAGGACTCATTTCCATACCGTTAGCCAATCAGTCAGTTAGTTAGTTAGTCAGTCAGCTAGATCGCAGCACAGTAGAACATTCTAAGGTAAAAAGGTAAATCTATCCCTGTAACAGGCCGTGGAGAGGGTTGTGAGACGTCCAGGCTCCAATATTTTCTACACAATCGGCTGATAGATGGCGGTGAGGTTGGCAGCCTTACGCGCAAGCCGGCCTTCACCACCAGGAAGATTCCTGATACTCATTTCTGTTAGAGGCTGAGTCGATAACCAGGGTCATGGTGTGGCTGGAAGGATTGCGTCAATTGAAAAAATACGACTAATTGGGGATCGAGACCACGACCTTCCGGCTTGTAGCACAGTGTCTAAACCAACTACGCTACCATGAACAATATTCTAAGAGTCACAGAATACGACATTGGTTCAGAAGTGGCACAGCAAGAGATGCGATAGGTGTTGAACTGTGTTGAGTATACATAAATGCGAGTAATTTGACCTCACTGCTTGTGTTGGAGGGCAAGGAGGGGGGGGCAGATTAAGGTCAGATCGGCGCAAGCTTAAATTTCGCGCCCAGACTACATTCGTATTTCCGTGCCTCCTTCAGAAACAATAGTACTTCATCGAAAATTCATCAAAATTAATAACACGAAATTACCGAACACTGAAGGAAACTGTCATGATTATGAGAACCGGTTTATTCACACTGCTACGCATGTTGAGACATGTGCCAATTACTGATGAAGAAACAAAAAGAGGAAGAATAAATTAACTCTCATTTAACAAAACGCCAAAAAAAGTAGCAAAAAGTGGCACCCAAGGCAACTCAAAACTTGCTCATAGATATCGGCGAGACCTGAAGGCAAGGATGACTGTGCTGGCGAGGCCCAGCAGCAATTTAGCAGTCAGTGATGAAACTACGGCGCAACAAACGTAGCGCCTACACAGAAAGACCGACGCCTTCGTCGAAGAGGAGGCCACATTTCGAGACATTCACATGTCTAGGACAGAAAAATTGGCCATGAGTCTCGAAGACAGATGTAACCAGGAATAAGTTTGCTGGCGAGGACCAGCAGCAATTTAGCAGTCAGTGCTGAAACTACGGCGCAACAAACGTAGCGCCTACACAGAAAGACCGACGCCTCTTCCGTCGAAGAAGAGGCCACATTTCGAAACACGTAAATGTCTAGGAGAAAAAAAAAACTTCGCCACAGGTATCGACGAGACCTGAAGAATAACTGTGCTGGCGAGGACCGACAGTTTCATTCGTATGGAAAGGTGTCTCGGTCCTGTGTAAGATGAGGAACTTCCTGATCGCGGGAGGCGGCTCCGAACGGGTTTTAACACTCATCTACTCGCATTCCGTTCCAATACACAGAAGTGTTGTACCTGCTCTGCTTTCATCATGCAATTCCTCCACAATGTGCAATTTAATTCTGAAATTTTACCTGGCAGTTTTCCATGATGGAATTTTGTTGTCTACCTGAAATAGAATACATGATTAATGGCTAAATTCTTTTTGGGATAAAAAGATAATAAAACCATTCCATTGTAATTTACAGCATGAAATCGACTTTCAGAAAGAAGATATCAATATACAGAATCCCTTCACGTTTGGGTCAAATCGTTATGGCATCTCGCTAAACATTTCTTTGTTCGCAAGTTTCTGCGAAACAATTATGACAAAGATGCACCTTACGATCAATGGGAACATGTAAGAATGATAATTAAAATATACAAAACCCTGTAATCCTGTTATGCAACAAGAATGTCCTATTCTATACCACTTAGAATAGCGATCTGAAAAGTCAGCACCACTGTTTAGTATATAGGGGGCCACGGGTTCAAATCTCGACAAAAGAATATACTGAGAATTTTCATAATTTTTCTCAGTCTGTCGAAATAAATGTCGGGAGATTCCACTAAATTAGGCCACGACCAATTCATTACATTTGTACCTCGACCTAAAACTTTACGACTTGCGATCGCATTAAATCAACACAAACTGGATTTAGTCCACTTTCCTTATCTTTTTAAGTAGGCTTATGAGATCACCATACTGTCTCTGTATCCCCCCCTACCAACTTCTGAAAGCCTCAAGCAATCTTTATGAAGCTTAGTATGTATATCATGGTACCTGAGTCCATCTCAATGGCGTACTTCGTAAATCTCTCCCATTCATCTATGTGTCTGTAGGTGTATCTCGCTATCGTTGCTAGACAACAGTTGGGTAAAAACGTTACCATAGCAACGATAGAATAATTGTTGTACGCGTCGTTATCTGTGTGAAACATGCCATATCAAAGGTAAATAGCGATTAGTTCTTCCCAGAACTTCTTCTTTAAGAACGTCATATGTTTGCATCAAACGACTGTTTTTTTTTTAATTTAGGCAGAGAATGTCCCAAATGACGTGAATGGGCTTGGACTCTCATGAAAGTTTTTTGGCTTCTCAGTCATTCTATACAACCACTGCCTCGTGTATGATTTGCAATATATCTCGTATCCCTGGGCGGCTATCTTCACTGAGAACTGTCAAGTTTTTTCTCAGTCCCTACGGACAAATGCCAGAATAGTACCTCCATTTAGTCACGACGGCTTCGTTCCAAATCACTTTCAGTTTATGTATCATCCAACCACCCTACACTTACAGCGCAGTATGATATTCACGACGTCGTAAGACAACAGACAGAAACTTCTGATTTAATGCAAACTCAGAAAGTGTGTTTCTTTGAACAGGTTCTTGATTAAAAAAAATCCATGGATTTAGTCCGCAAGCGAACTATATCGACCGAGTGACCGCCGCTTATCGGCGAAGTTAGTGTCAAATTTGCGGATTGAGGGTGTCGCGTGGTCAGCGCAACGAATCCCCACGGCCGTTAATCTCGGCTTTCTAGACCGGAACCGCTACTTCGCCATTGAAGTAGCTTCTCAATTATTCTCACGAGGCTAAGTGGATCCAGTTCCAGGAAATGTGGTAGCGCCGGGAATCAAACCCTGGACCTCTGGATATGTAGCGAGGATCTCTGACCACTAGACCATAGAGGCGGTCTCAGGTTCTTCATCGTCAATGGTTAATCTCTTATTATTAAATCTGCATATGTGAAACTGTCTCATGCATCCATATCTCTTCAGAGAGGCGTTATCTACAAATCTTCCACGCTGTCTTGCATTTTTCCGTATTACTTGTACGAATCTAGAATGGGTTTTCGGTATTTTAAATTATCCTCACTGTAATTAGAAGTTGTGTGTAGCCATGAAATATCTCATAGTGCAATTAATCTCTGGGAATTCAAATAGAATTGTCGTAAAAATAACCTAGCCAAAAATATATGAAGAAACAAATTTAATATACCATGTCGGTAATATTTGAGCGGAAATTATTAACCAGAAACTAAAGATGTCAATAGAACGCGGTACTTCATAAACACACCGTTCTGCTCCGATGAAAGGACACCTGCCGAAACCAGTCCCGAATTCATATTTGCAGTACGGGAATCAAGTGNTCGAACTCAAGTGTCAACTGCGAGACATGTCTGTTGCGGGTGCTCAACAATCGTGACAGATCGTTTGCTGATCGTGGCCCGTCCAGGAATTTCGGCCACTTGGTAAACTTAAACAAGATGAATGTCATTAACTCAGCATCAGTCACCGTGCCACAACCAACTTCAGAGGCTGTTGGCCTGAACGTCCTTGTGGACTCTCGCAGTTCTCAAGGAGCTGTGCTCCATTCCAAACGCCGGCTGCTCTGCCTCTCGAGGAATGAGGCCTAGGTTACCAACGCGAAGGCCTATGTGGCTGCGAGGTCCCCAAAAGCAGGTTGGGTTAACGTCGAAAATATTGCAAAGACATTAGTTTTATAATTCTAATTTAAATTCAACTAAATCATGCTCTGGGTCGGTAACATAAGTAATATCCTGGATTTCTGAGCCTTTTGACCCTGTCCATCTTCTAGCATTTTAAGGAACACAACTTTTCAGAACAAGATTTTTATCTTTTATTAAACAAGATCTGTGTTCGTTCTCAGGTGAATTGACAGGACAAAGTATTCTGTTCAATATGTTAGAAAGAGCTAACGTCAATCACTGGACAAAGTACGTCTCTCCCACTCTTTCACCTGAGAGCGGAAACAGATCCAGCTTTCGAAACGTTATTTCCTTTGGAATACCAGACGGTGGACAAAGTCCAAATACCTAGTAATCCTAAGTGTTATGCATCATCGTCGGAACCCTTCATAATCGAACTAACTGCATGGAGCTGAGGCCATCTTGACAAGCCGCCAATTGTGCAACTATTCAAGAACTTCCCAGAATTTTATGGAACCCGAAGGTTGACTATCGTGTTCACAATAGCCATCCACTGGTCCCTATCCTAAGGCAGATCAATCCAGTCCATACCACACCATTCTATCTCTCTAAGATCCATTTTAATGTTCTCCACCCGCGTGTTTCTAGTGGTCTTTTGCCTTCTGGCTTCCTCACTAGTATTCTTCATGCATTCCTCTTCTCCCGCATTCGTGCTACATACCCTGTCCACCTCATCCTCCTCGACTTGACCATTTTAATTATAGTTGGAGAAGAGTACAAGTTATGAAGCTCCTAATTATGCAGTTTTCTCCAGCCTCCTCTCACTTCATCTCTCTTCGGTCCAAATATTCTCCTTGTTCTCAGACACCCTCAGTCTGTGTTCCTCCATTGAAGTCAGAGATAGGATTTCACACCCATACAGAACCACAGGCAAAATTATAGTTTTGTATATTCTAATTCTTATGTTTTTAGACAGCAGAGGAGAGGATAAGAGGTTCTGAACTGAATGGTAGCAAGCATTACCCGAGTTCAAATGTTATAATCGAAAACTTAGTAAAATGATTCTGTATACAGCAAACTCATTCTTGCACAGTGAAGTGTGTATGAGTTTTGATGACTGTTGTGTTGAGACAGGAACAATTTTAAAAGTAAGTTCATAGAGTAACACAACAGGATGCATTCCTTGAGGATTATAACGTCCTCTCCTTATTCATGGAGGACACTGCTTCAGTTAAGAACACAGTATGACACCAATAACTACAAAGTCTAAACTTAATTTACAAGTCCTAAATACCTCACAACAGCTGACTTCGTCATGAAACCTGAAGTAGTTCTTGCACGAACGCCTATGACTAATGGATGCAACAAGACCGCGCAAACCTATAAAAGCAACTACCATTAACAAGACGACTGGAATAATAGTATTTTATAGCACACTGCATTAAGCTCATATAAAATGAATTACTTTGAGAGCGCAGTCGCGAAGTAAGCGCATTATGAATCGGCCTGACTTTAGGTGTGTGAAGATTCCCCTGTTGTCTGAGTTCGCGCTAGCAAAACAGATGACAATGTGGAGTCTAACGATATAACCAACAAACGCAACGGCAGAAACGGAAGGTTCAAGACACAGCAAATGCCAAAGACCAACATTTGACATGATCCCGAGATATGTCATCCATTTTCCGGCGTTCTCTGCAATCTGTCTCTCCAAGATCTAGCTTAATCATATTGTGGCATGATGCCTGAAAGTTCATTGCTAGGCAACGGCTCGGTAAACAGGTTCCCGAGGAAATGAACACGCATGCTCTGACCTCTAGACCACTTTAAAATTCTACATGCATTCATTTTATACTAGGGGCTCACATACTCAGAATCCAAAGATTCAATACTGTAAAGTTTATAGGGTTAAAGGTTTTCTAAATAAGCTTTTTCATGAAAATGGCGACAGTTAACGACAAAGAGGCTACAGTTGGCAGCTCCACCTACCGGCAGAATTAGTACTATCTACAAAGAGAGTGTCCTGCTTTCTGTAGCAGACTGTATCTCCATTACCTCACGCGGAGCCGTAACGTATTTGCTGCATAACGCTTTTATTGCACAACAAAACGGGCATATATTTCTTAAAGCAGCGGTTCGGCAAGCCTATTTTATGTTGTAATACAATAATTATTTTAGTAGGAAGCTCAACATTACGCTGATTTTTTTTTTTTGCAGAGGAAGAATTGCTACAGTTGAGATTACATTATTGAGTAATTCTGTATTGTCAGTTACGCATGCGTGTGATTTTGTAACAGCGAAACTGGTGATCACGGTCAGTTCCACAGAAGATTCATTTTATCATGTGCACGTATGTTCATATTCGTGTTTTTACACCGAAAACTTAGTGCGTGAATTTACTTATATTTAACAAGTCTAAACACATGTAAACTTAAAATACGATACCAATACTTCAAGGGAAATTTTGTGCTGAACCAGATATCTTCGTTTAACCCGAAACGCGCGTTCATTGATGAAATATCACACCCGGCATCAAATGCCTTTGCTCATATCATCAGGCTCATCCACAATACACTTGCCTAATTCTATGAATTTCTATTTATCTTTTAGCATTAAGAAGTGATTTGTAAGATTTGAGGCTTTCACGGCGGTGACTATGAAGAAAGCAGTCTTCTGGGATTTGGCACCGTGTATATGTGGTGTTAACCGACGTTTCGGA
>NW_019721009.1:1246644-1351016 GCF_002891405.2 Cryptotermes secundus | reverse complement strand
TTCTTCAGGAAGTGATTTATCATTATTGTTATTAGCCATAGTCACTCCTACTTAACAATCACCACAATGGCAAAACAGCCTTCCTTATAAGATTATGCCAGACATGTCTCAATCAAACTGTCCCAGCAATAACCTGTTTACACAACAGAGTTGTCAGCCTTGCGTCCAACCCCCAACCTGGATGACCAGGTCTCTGTATTTATATACCACACTGACAGGGTGGTCCACGTGTACCACGCCCCCTCGGCAACGGGTTCCCTTCTCGTCGCCTTCAACGACTAGCAAAGCAATGGTGGAAGTATTCTAAACCGCCTCCACGCTGGATCAATCTTAATAATACTAAAAAAGGTAAAAGGTAAAGCTGTCCCTGTAATAAGCCATGAAGATAATCGGCTCACGGATGTCGGTGAGGTTGTCACCCTTACATGCCGGCCGCCCTTTACACACCAGGAAGATTTCTGTTAAGGCACGTCCACATTTCTCGTGCTCGTGCTCGTGCTCGTGCTCGCCAGGCTTGTGCTCGTCGGGAGATTCGTCTGGCTTTTACTTGTGTCCTTAAATCTTCGTCCACACTACTTCAGTTGCTCGCCAGGCTTCGGCGCGTGAGGATCCGTATATTTATTCGTAGTGTGTATAGGCTGTAGTCGTATTTTAATTTATTGGCTATAGTTTTTAAATTAAAAATTTAAAATTTGCTTGTCCCGTGACTTGTCATATCGCCCACAGTACTCATGAGTATAGAGAGTCACACGAGCACGAGCACGAGTAATGTGGACGCGCCTTTAGAGGCAGATTCGACTCCAGGACCATAGTGCGGTTGGAAGGATTAGGTAAATTGAAAAAATCCACCACATCGGGGCTCGAGCCCTGGACCTTACGGCTTATAGCATAATGCCCCAACCCAATAATACTAACTGTATTAATTTTAAATAGATACAGTTCACGACCCCTCTCGTTGGTGCTTCCACCTTATCGTGGTGAGGGGTTTTGAGTATGCCAAGGACCCTGAGAGCTATACCAGCGGTAGCGTAGCTACTGGCAGGGCCTCCCTTGCTGGACAGGTCAAAGGGTAGGCATCAGACGAAGAGAGACACCAAAAACTGATGCCGGAAGCAGCGTCATCAGCAGCGACTTGAAGCACAGAGCAAATGATGCTCGAGATGGTTCAAGTTCGTATAGCAACAGGCGTGACCAGAGTGGTTTGAACGGCTGTTGTACTGCGATGTGGAAAGCAAATGGAAAAACTACCACATTATCACTTTTCCTGGATAGTCTCTTTCCAAACACAGAGACACCATGTATGCGAACCAGAAGACGTAAGAAGATGCTGGATGACCTTGGGGAAAGAAGAGGATATTCTCATTTGAAGGAGAAATCCCTAGATCGCATTAAGTGGAGAAACTGTTTTGGGAGAGACTATGGACCTGTCGTCTGACAGATTACTGATAAAAAAAAATAATAAAACAGTTCACGTTTCTCGCTTCGTAATGATAAATCTCATTTGTGTTAATGTAATTATTATTATTATTATTGACCTTTGGACTGTTACGTTATCACGTAAACAAATAACAACTGAACTGAATTATTCAACTCATGTAAATTGCCTTGTAACTGTATTTTGTTTGTGTTTTGCTTATTTTTCTTTAATCCTCACTTTGTAACTGGCCTCTGGGCTAACTTTGCATGTAAATAAATAAGAACGGAATTTAAGCATTATCTTCACCACCACCACCACCACCACCACCATCAGTTTCTTGATATGACCAGATTATAATTCAATATGACATTTCCCGCTAGTAATGTTGCTTCCAGCTCGAATGATGGCATAACAAATCAATTTTCCACGGTGTTCGG
Organism: Cryptotermes secundus; assembly: GCF_002891405.2. Classification (NCBI taxonomy): domain Eukaryota; kingdom Metazoa; phylum Arthropoda; class Insecta; order Blattodea; family Kalotermitidae; genus Cryptotermes; species Cryptotermes secundus. Next base: position 1,349,162 of record NW_019721009.1, on the reverse strand, counting down.
TGCAGAGAAACTCGACCCCTGGGTGCTCCGCGAATTAAAAAAAATAGTGGGAACCACTGGCATAGAAAGATGACCAATCTTCCTTTTTCTTGAACGATAAAAATCTGTGACAGCAGTCTGAGAAGGCAATTAGTGGCTAAAATCAGAATTGGATCAGTAGACATCTGTGCGCAGTTCACCTGCGCAATGCGGATGAATATTTCTGTCGTGAAAACATCCCAATCACTTCCCTACGACGTCAGAAAATGGCTGTTAACTAAGAGCAAGGAGCCTCTCATATACTTAAAAGACGGACCCAGTACATGGGTTCGGTTTACCACGGTGAAATACATTCAAATTTAAAATAAAACCCATTTTTCATAACCACACAGAATGAAAATTCTACAGAGTTTGGAACCGACATAGAAAAAATAAGTCTTTCCACATAGCAAGTCAGTTCGCGTCGGATTTTCCGTAGGATAGAATCAATCGCCAGTTCCCATTGGCTCCCTAAACACAACCGAGCGAACCAACAGGAGGCAAGAATAGGATAACCATGGCGTTATAATCCCAGATGATAAAACTCATCTGTTTCATAGTTCCACTATTGTAACTGTTAGTTTCCAATATGAAGTTTAAATGTAATGATAAGTGTACAAATTAACTATTAACTGTCATTTTGGGGCCGCGCCATAACTCAAGCGGTTAGTCGCTGGCTTCCCACTGCGGCGGCCTGGGTTCGATCCCGGGTCTGGTCAAGTGTGATTTGTGGTGGACAAAGTGGCGCTGGGGCAGGTTTTGTTCGAGTACTTCGGCTTCCCCTGCCAATCTTCATTCCACTAATTGCTCCACAATCATCCTCACCTATCATCTGGGGCTGGTACAATAGGCCAGAAGTTGCAGCAGTACAAGGGACTTAATCCCACCCCACTAGCACTTCACTTGTTCGTTATGAGACCCATCTACTGTCATTAGCATCTTGATTACAAAAGATAAACTAGTGGACGGCAAGATAAAGTCATCGAGTTTAGGTTCTCTCACCGGTGACGATTAATACTGTGATATGACGCCCGATAGCCGGAATAGTGAAGTCAGAATAGACGTTCATTGATAGCCAACGACTCAGTGAACACATTCCCGGAGCAAGGAATACGCAAGCAACAATTGAATAACTTCCGTTGCTATGCAACAGCGCTGTAAACACACTTTCCCAATAAGAGAGGGGCTGTGTTTTCTGCCTGGTCTGTGCAAGGTGGTTATAAAAGAGTTCCGAAGCTGAGCAAAACTGACTGACTGGCCGTCAGTCGCAATGTGACTTTGACTTTGACATGACTTGGCAGGAGCAATATAGAAGACAGACGAGACTCGACAAGCCAGCCTGCCAGATTGTGAGCTTCGGAGCATAGGTATAGAATTGCGTCGGCAGTTGCAGAATAATAGCAAGAACGGAATTAGGCTGTGAAAAGAAGACTCCATGTGTGATTTGAAGTGACAGTGAGACTGTTATGAATCCGTTGCCAGGACACGACCGGTGAAGACTGAGAATCCTAGTGCGTGTGTAACGGTGAACTGCAAAGTAGGCAGATCAGCAAGAGCGCTGTACTGCCTCTAGTTCCGAGTTCTGTGTAGGGTCTCAATAAACCCAATCATAGGCCGCGCCATAGCTCAAAAGGTTTTTTTAATTGCTAGTGGGGTGGGACTAAGTCCCTTGTACTGCGGCCACTTCTGGCCTATTGTACCAGCCCCAGATGATAGGTGAGGGTGATTGTGGAGCAATTGGTGGAATGAAGATTGACAGGGTAAACCGAAGTACTCGGAGAAAACCTGCACCAGCGTCACTTTGTCCACCACAAATCCCACTTGACCAGACCCGGGATCGAACCTAGCTCAAGCGATTAGTCGCTGGCTTCACACCACGGCGGCCCGGGTTCGATTCCGGGTCTGGTCAAATGGGATTTGTGGTGGACAAAGTGGCGCTGGGGAAGGTTTTCTCCGAGTACTTCGGTTTACCCTGCCAATCTTCATTCCACCAAATTCTCCATCATCATAATCACCCGGGGCAGGCTACAATAGACCAAACAGTGGCCACCGTGCCGAGTGGATCCAGTTGGACTCCACCCCCCACTAAGCGAATTTAACCCAATCATCCAATTCAAAACCCGTTTTACAAGTCACGCGCAATCCTGCCAATACTATATTCCGGGATGTAGCGTCGTGCAGTGCGGTAGAGTCCAAAGATGTTTCGGGGGAAAATACTGCCTACATCCTCAGGGCCGAAGAGTAAACCAAGGAAGAAGCGGACAGCAAGCAAGCTATCTCAGTTTCTGACGTCGCATAATGCAAAGTATATCCCCTTCAAGAGATATTTCTGTCCCTGCAGTTTCCAGCAATATCAGTTGCGTAACTTAACTATTCGCTTGTATCGCTGGGAGTCCAAAGATAGAATAATATAAATTAGGCATCACGCCATTAAGACGTATGACTCGTGGAAGTACAGTCACTAGGCTTTAGATGGAGTGAGAAGCTTCACGCCCTAACCGTTTTACAAGCGTGGGAAAGAACTTTGCTGGATAGGAAGTTTGGTGGTTCCCAGTACCGGTGTGAAATCTATGGATGAGGGGAAAATGTCATGTGTGTTACATGGCCCGCCAATCTCATCGTCCTTGACTTTATCGTTCTACTTATATTTGGCGAAGAGTAGAAGTTAGGAAGCTCTTCATTACGCAATTTTCTCCAACCTCCTACTACTTCATCCCTCTTCGCTCCAAATATTCTCCTCAGCNACAAGCCAGCCTGCCAGATTGTGAGCTTCGGAGCATAGGTATAGAATTGCGTCGGCAGTTGCAGAATAATAGCAAGAACGGAATTAGGCTGTGAAAAGAAGACTCCATGTGTGATTTGAAGTGACAGTGAGACTGTTATGAATCCGTTGCCAGGACACGACCGGTGAAGACTGAGAATCCTAGTGCGTGTGTAACGGTGAACTGCAAAGTAGGCAGATCAGCAAGAGCGCTGTACTGCCTCTAGTTCCGAGTTCTGTGTAGGGTCTCAATAAACCCAATCATAGGCCGCGCCATAGCTCAAGAGGNTTATCGTTCTACTTATATTTGGCGAAGAGTAGAAGTTAGGAAGCTCTTCATTACGCAATTTTCTCCAACCTCCTACTACTTCATCCCTCTTCGCTCCAAATATTCTCCTCAGCACCCTCTCCTCAAATATCTAAAAGGCTATGTTCCTTCCTATTGTCAGAGACAAGGATTGCTGCGGGAATGTATTTACCGAGCCTGACCGCGTTAAACAATTCTTCCATTGTTGCGTGTATTCGTTGCTGCGGGAATGTGTTTACCGAGCCTGACCCNACCGAGCCTGACCGCGTTCAACAATTCTTCCATTGTTGCGTCTATTGGTTGGGCGGGAACGTGTTTACCGAGCCTGACCGCGTTCAACAGTTCTTCCATTGTTGTGTCTGTTCGTTGCTGCGGGAATGTGTTTACCGAGCCTGACCGCGTTCAACAATTCTTCCATTGTTGCGTCTATTCTTTGCGGCAGGAACGTGTTTACCGAGTTGTTCAAGCACTGAGAAGTTTATAGGGGCGATACACAGACATACAGCCTGCAAGATGATTTCATAAGCCTATTGTTCTTTTTTAAAATTAGGAAAGTTGACTAAAAATGGCCAATTTTGTTACGCGAAGCAATTCTCTTCAGCTAAGGGTGTCGTTTTGTTGCAGACTGCAAACTGACATGTACTAAATAGGTGCAACGCGATTCACGTATTATACATAGATTATAAATAGTGGAGACCTTGATGTGGCCTTTGATACATCATCATTCAGTTCTACGTACTTTCTAACGGCATTTTCATTACACCATTAAAAAAAGCCTGAAATATTAGAGCTTCCGTATTACGTGTTAGCGACAACAGCAACTCCCAGAAGGAGCGTCACTGCCCAGTACGTGCTGCCGCTGCTACTGGAATCCGTTGGTCCATGTCTTGTAGAGAGCTGAAACCGCGGAGTAACTTTTTTGTGTCTTGCGGTTGATTGCAAGTCCGCAGGTTCCATTTCTTATCCCTCCGATATTTCTTTTGTTCTACTTCTCAAGAACATAGCAAGAAGGACGATGAAAAGTTCAAAGTCGAGTCCATCATCGGGTTGGTTCTGCTCAGATGGCTATTCCATCCGGTGTCCCAAACACACGTTTCCTTAATCCTTCAGTAGGTCAATAAAAGCACTTATTGAATCGACATTATGAGCTAGTATAGTGTCAGGTGTAGGATTGAGATCTCATTCAGACAACTCGGGACTACAGGCAACACAGCGCTACCGCTGATGTACCCACTTTACAGTTCATATACACATATCAGTGTTCTCAGTTTTCACTAGTCGTAACCTGGTAAAGGATTTATAACAGTCACCGTCACTTGAAATCACATATGAAGTCTTATTTTCACGGCCTAATCACCTTCTTGCCACTTCTGAGTCACACGCGACTGCCGGCTCTCTCAATTCTATTCCTCTGCTCCGAAGCTAATAACCCGGCAGGTTGGCATCTCGAAACTCGACTCACTTCACTGAACAGCCTCAAATGACCTCTTCTTTTTAACGACTTTGCATACACCACGCACAAAACACAGCCTCTCTATTGTTGAGAAGGTGTGTTCACAGTTCCGTTGCCTACCAACGGAAGTTACTCGATCGTTGCTTGCGTATTCGTTGCCTATCAATGATCGTCTATTCTGTCTTCACTATTCCGGCTTTCGGGCGTCATGTCACAATAGTCTAAGCTGTGCAACAGATACCTATACAAGTCATTATAGTAGTGCAGTGTTGGTATTGCAATATTTCACTTCAACTGTCACATAAAGACAGCTGAAATTTCTATGGGAAATTACAGTCATTACAGAAACTGGGGCACATTAAATAATCCCATCAGGTCTACAGACAAATATATTGTATAAATTTGTAACATATTCCATGCATGGCACATGTTCTCTCCATCTCATCCTCCTTGGTTTGGTCAGTCTGTTAATATTTGGCCAAGAGCAGAAATTATGTAGCTTTCACCATCCTCATGTTGCTTCCTTTCTTTTGGACATTCTCCTCAACACCCTGTTCACAATTGTTAACATATGTTGGGTATTATCTGTACAGGATGTAGCTCTTCACTGCAACCTCACAAAGGCAAGCATCCAGGCACTCACTGTCACGGATATGCAGATATGAAGCGAGAACGGGAATGAGTATGTGTTACAAGACAACTGGCGCTCATGATTATACTATCTACTGGCGTGATGACATTCGAAAGTCAAAAGTATCACAAAAGTAGCTGCTTTCCAATTTGAATTTAAATGCGCACGGCCTATAATTTATTTGCTGAAATCCTGCCGTGACGAAGAATTTCATTGGTATGCAAAACAGCAGTATTACTGGAAGACATCTGATACATCTAGATTGCAGACAGGCTGATGACATACTAACTAAATGGAGTCCAGCTGAATTGAATGGAACAGGACTCACAAGCATGCGGGAAGGACATAACTTCAGCTGGAGTTGACTCATGCTTTTACAGCATCTTCGTTAAATTCGATTCGACTTGAACGGACTCGATTGGGTTAGTGTTCCAGCGGCAATAGGGAGACCCTCACCTCCACTAAATTCGACATGTCTCCGCAGTGTAACAGATGTATATAGGAATTAAGGGTCCAGTGCAAAACGTTGTGGTTCCACTTTAAAACCCTTTCGGAAACATAAAAAAAATGTATATAAGAACTCATTTAAAAGATCGCCCTGGAGCGGCAGTGTCTTAACTTAATCCACTCCGTTATTCCATTCGTTAGGTAAACGTAAAGCTATCCCTGTAACAGGCCGTGGAAGCCCATAGGCTTCTGAGACGTCGAGGCTCCCACATTTTCTAAATAACCCGCTAACAGATGGCGGTGAGGTTGTCAGCCTTACGCGCCGGCCGCCCTTTACCCCCAAGAAGATTCCTGGTACTCATTTCTATTAGAAGCTGAGTCGACCCCAGGGTCATAGTGCGGCTGGAAGCATTAGGTTGACTGAAGAATGCAATGACTTCATCGAACCCGCGATATTCCGGATTGTAGTATAGTGTCTCAGCAAACTACGGTATCGCGTACCCCTTATTCCACTCATACAGGAAACAACTGTTATATATATATATATTTCTATATACACCACGTATATATGAAACAATGTAAACTTCAGGAACTGAGGTTCTCACAGCGGTGGTTATGAAGAGTTCAATCTTCTGGGATATAGTGAAGTGTAGAGCTTTTGAAAGTCAACTGACGTTTAGGAAGACCATGTCGCCTCCTTCTTCAGGAGCATCTTCTACATCAATTCAGTTTTTCGTTGCTTCGCTCGGTTTTGTTTGGACAGCCAATGGGTAACGGCGGTCTATTTGGGCCGAGTGAGCCATCGGGAACTGACTTACTGTCTTCTATTTCCTTCTTCTTTCTTTTGTAATTGAAAATTTCGGCAAGCCGACTGCTCTGCTTGCTATCTGCTTCATTTAGGGTTTTTGCTTGGCTTATTCTTCGAACCTCAAGATGGTGGCGATATGTTCTTCGGAAACGTCTGTTGAATTTCAATAGAGTAAATGGCGCTATATGCCAGAAAATAAAACTCTTCAAAGTAAACTTAAATTTCGGCATTATTATTATTATTNGGAGGACTTGTTCCCTGAAATTTTCCGCCCTTAAAAATTCCACGAACACCGCCGGGTTTGAACCCACGTACCTTGCGTCATGAGGTGGGAACGTTACCCCTAGACCACGGAGGCCGCTAAATTTCGGCATTAACTTGAGTGACCGAGTTTTTGCATTCGACCACTAAATTATATGCAAAATAAATCAGCCTTATTTGGCACAATACATCAGACTCAATTCGACCTCACTGGAAACGATTTGGTTGTTGTACTAGAAGCCAAAGGCAGATCGTAGTCACCTCAACTCGATTTGGTTCATGCAATGAGACGGAAGTACACAGGAATTGCACGCAAGAGAAATGGGTCCGCCTTCGAAGAGTGGCTGTGAGAGGATTCCACCTCATTGGACCCGACTTGATCAATACACCAGCAGTCAAATGAAAATCGTAGCCCACTCAACTCGATTTGGCTCACTGAATGTAACAGAAGTATATAGGAATTGCATGCAAGGGAAATTGGCCTGTCTTTACAGAGAGACTACGATAGGATACGATTCGGTTAGTGAGCCAGTAGCCTAACTGCTCTACAACAAGCATGAAGCTCTAAATGACTTACATGAATATCCGAGTCATGCAGGCTAGCACCCATTAATCATTGGCACAAATTCATTGCAATGTTACGATGTACCTAATAAGTACTAATCTCATAATAATAATAAATGTGGGTCAAATTACAGATAATCCTATAACAGCCCCCCAGAAACATTTAAGTTAGTTAAGGTCTTTAAAATGCAGTTTGTGCAAATTACTCAGCAAAGGATCTTTATATTCATTCCTACATTAAGATTCAGGTGGCCATGTGCTGCAGCCTACTTCCTACTGCTCGTTGCTCCCAAACCACGAGATATGTACTTCCTGCGTAGGACGTCTCACGGTAGCTCCATTCATTGTTTCCGCGATTTACATGAATCGTGAATTTGTATTCTGGAGCTGATGTTAACCTTTATACACCCTACAACCTCGAATTACTGTGCTTGACACTGATATTACAAGGTTATGTGAATGGAATATATAGTGGTCTGAAGAGTCAGCTGGATCAGTGGGCATAAGCAACGTTTTAATTGATAAAAAGTTAGATAATTGTATGAGTGGGGAGAAACTAAGTCAATTTACTTTTTTATTTATTTGGGTGAGGTGAGATTGAGTCCGCTCAGTACTTCGGCCACTAAAAGGACTAGTGTATCGACCCTGAATGGTGAAATGAGAATTGGCAGGGGAAACAAAAGTACTCGAAGAAAACCAGCCCCAGTGCCACTTTCTCCACCATAAATATCACATGACCTGAAATTGGATCGAACCCGGGCCGGTACAGTTGGAAAGGGGCGAGTGACCTACTGAGCTACGGTGCGGTTCAAATGGGCCTACTGCGCTAGTTCCTGACTGAGCTATGACATGAACAGCTAGGAATTACACTGTAACACAAAGTAAGCACATCACCATTGAAATGCATACACGAAGCGTAGTACACGTGAGAAAAACGTACACATATAAGACGAATTATAAAACAGATCTAAACACAGAAGGTTTCAAACATGTACAACCACATCTGCAATGTATGATGTACTTCTCTATAAGACGGTTCTCTACAAAAACTTTTAAGCGTCTGAAATGTTCAAAAGCATACACAACCACAGACAATAACCTTAAGCTAATGTTTAGATTGTAACATAAAAACAGATATTTACTTACTTATTGAGCTGAGCCCTTCTAGAGGAGCCGCAAATTCTGCAGCTACTCAAGAATTTCCCAGGATTTTATGGAACCCGAAGCTTCAATACCGTGTTCACAAGACGCCTCCACTGGTCCCTATCCTCAGCCAGATCAATCCAATCCATACCATCATCTCCTATCTCTCTAAGACCCATTTTAATATTGTCCACCCACCTACGCCTTGGTCTTCCCTGTGGTCTCTTTCCTTCTGGTTTTCCCACTAATATCCTATATGCATTCCTCTTCTCCACAATTCGTGCTACATGCCCTGCCCACCTCATCCTCATTGACTTGATCATTCTAATTATACTTGGAGAAGAGTACATGTTATGAAGCTCCTTATTGTGCAGTTTTCTCCAACCTCCTGTCACGTGATCTCTCTTCGGTCCGAATATTCTCCTCAACACCCTGTTCTCAAACAGTTTATGTTCTTCCCTTAATGTCAGAGACCAAGTTTCACACCCATACAACAGATACTCCTGAAAATTATATTTTCTATGTCGAAACACGTCGGGTGAAAGCCGACCCAGATGTGTTGTAATTGATGGTACATGACAAATAACAAATAGATACAATTACTTGTCTGTGATTAAATAAAATCACAGAATCCTAGAACTTAAAAAAACATTGCTCAGTAGACAGAAAAAAACACGGTACTAACAGAATTATTATGCAACAGAATGAATGATTCAGTTCAATATGTGTTTATTTACGTATGGATGCATATAAGCTATGTAAATATGTACTTATGTGGCGTATGTATGGTGCTCATATATGTATGTATGCACGGGTCTTGATTTCATTTGCACATCAATACATATGCATTTTGCATGACATTTCATGACCGACACCAGTGCTTGACACCATTTCACTTCCGTAGCATGCAAATCGGGACACTGGATTTATGGCTTCGACTTTCCATTTCTTCCATCGTCAGTTGTAGTACGAGTTATAAAGTGACCACAGAAGCCAAGATCATAGTGTAAATTGCACTGCCGCAATTATATTGACATATACACATAATAAATTGACAAATGTAACTACTTGTGTGACATAATTGGAATGTACCTTATAACTAAGTCCACGGAGCTGAGCCCATCTTGGAAAGCAACCAGCTGTGCAGCTACTCAAGAACTTCCCAACATTTTATGGAACCCGAAGGTTCATAACCGTGTTTGCAAGAGTCCTCCATTGGTCCTTATCCTGAGCCAGATCAAGTCGTTTATCCAAAGAATCCGTCCGGGTCCAAGGCCCTTTGTGACATTTCGTAACAAGCTCTTTTTTACAGTGAACAGTTGTTAGCCGCACAGCCACCCTCCAATCAAGATGACCAACCCTTGTCGGCTGTCCGTGACTACTTACTGAATATACTCCCAGCGACTCGTGGTACGCGGGTTCAAATACCCGGCGGAGGTCGTCGAATTTTTAAGGGCGGAAAATTTCAGGGAACAAGTCCTCCTGGAGGGACTTTAAGCTGTGTGTCCCGTGTCGTAACTTTACGGCACGTAAAAGAACCTCATATCCCCAAAGGGGATCACTGAGCTAAATTCCAGGACGTTTCCCGCCCAACAATAGCCTCTAAGGCCTCTGATAGATGGGGGAAGCATTATAGACACCGCTAAGCAAGTGGCCGAACTCGCTTGCTCGGCGCGACTGATGGTACGCACCATTTATCGATAGGGTAAAGAGACTGGTAGAATATCATAGAGGGAAGCACAATAGATCAAACTGGTCGCGGTGCATGGGGAAACCCACCCTCTCTAAATAACTAACTACCTTCCATATCTGGGGCCCGTTTCCTTCATCCGCAACCTGAGAACGCGCCGTGCCGTCTATTCTTGGTTATTAATAATCTGCTGCCTAGCAACGGACGTCATCCCGTTGTCTGTTTCGCTGCCGTTGCCTATGAACGAATGTTGTTTCAGAGCCGTTCGCTAGCAATGGTTGTTCCTCTGGCTCCACAGTTCTTGCTTTGAGCAAATATGCCACAGTATTAATACTGTTATGTAACATACTGAACTTGTTTTGTAGAGTGTGAAATAAAACGGCAGCTGGGCGAATATATACTGTAACTTTCGGGGTTTACAGTGGTAATAAACGAACTGTTTGGGCTAGGCGAATGAAATTCGGTATGAAGATGGATCCCGAACATTCCTACTCACTGCATATGTAAGTTATCATACGCATAGAGATGAGGCGAAATGTTCAGGTTATACCCGAAAAGTGTAATGTCAACAAATTCCGAATTTAAATAACACGGCATTAACGAAACACAAGTAAAATAAAAACATAACAGTTATAGAACTATGGGGCTAGACGTACATGCGAAAGTAGGCTGCTCTAAGAACAGTATTCAGAATGCCTTGCAATAAATCACTTTATTGCGTGTACAAACAAAGCCTTGTCGCCTTCGCTTGTTCGGTCTCATGTTCTAATCTTGCTTTGGGAATGCATGTGTGTGTCTGTACTAATCAATCAAAACAAAACAAACTCCGTGATTTTAGTCCGCAAGCGAACTATACCGACCCAGGGACCGCCGCTTGTCATCGAAGTTTAGTAGCAACTTTTGCGGATAGAGAGTGGCGTGGTAAGCGCAACGAAACCCCACGGCCGCTAATTTCGGTTTTCTAGACTGGAGCCGCTATTTCCTTGAAATAGCTCCTCAATTATCATCACGAGGCTGAGTGGATCCCGTTCCAGACACACTACTTCTCATAAAAAATCTGTAGCGCCGAGAATAAAACCCGGACCTCAGTATCTGTAGCCAGGAACGCTGACCACAAGACCACAGAGGCGGTCTAATCCCTGCAATTTATTCAGTGACTTCGAAGTTCTCCTTCGGACGTCTCTCAATACAGACAACCCATAAAACATTCTCTGAGACTTATCTATCGCAAATCCAGGCTGAAAAGTTTTGAGAAATGTTTCTGCAGCGTCAGAATAGGTCAAATGCATGGACTATTGGAGATGATGACGAAGTAAATTCAAAATGGAAATAAAGTGAAAGCAGAGGAGTGTTCTGAAGGTACTACAAGAAATTACAAGTGTCAACAAAATAAATTAAATAATAATAATACATACAAGTACAAATGTAAGAGTAAAAATGTTATGTAGGTCTATTGACAAAGTGAAGCCGAGAGAATTGAGGTCAGGCTTCTAGTACATATAAACGTAAATAACACTTGTGGCGGAGCTATACCTCTGTTTCCCCACACGTCTTCATGGTGCGCTACTTAATTAGCAAAGGGAAAACTTAATCTTTCCATACAAATGTGAGATTTGTATGATGAGTAGGTTTAACCCTGAACAGATTTCAACGCATCGCAAAACACATGTACGAAATTGTAGCCGAAAATATCCGTGACGATAAGTCGGGAATTAGTCTTTACGATGTATGTACAGTCCTTTATCCGTGTTAGTCAATAGCGTTCACAATTTCATATCATTATAACATTCCCACGGGTGATCACGGACTGGCGAATTGGGGAACAGTGGGGCTCCTATAATCTGCATTTTCTACAGCTCTGATTAAATTCGGAAAACTCTACCAAAAGTACCTTTATACTTATTAGCTTCTCACTGTTCGTTCATTTGTCGGTCTCTACACATGAAACAAATCGAAAACCGCTGAACTGATTTCATGAAATACGATAATGGAGAGTTTCACAAATTTGACACATTCAAATTTAGGGTAAAGTCGGACAATAATGGACATTTTCATTAACACCTACGGGTATTTCTGCGCGCGTCTTGAGTGTCACTTGGAAAATATTTCTAAGAGAAGCTGCACATAATTACGAAACATACATTCATATCAAAACCACTTCTTTCGTAAGTCTTGACGGCTTTCGACATGAATAAGCGAAAGGAAGCGAATTCGCCATAACTGTATTATGCATATATTTCCTAATTTGTTGGACTTGAGGTTTTCACAGTGGCGATTATGAAGAGTTCTGGTGTATAATGCCATATTGCCCGGTGAAAGCCAACCGACGTTACTGACGAACATATCACCTCCACCTTCAGGATCCAAGAAGGAAAAAAACAGGCATGAGGCAGGCAGTAAGCACAGAAGGTAAAGTTATCCTTGTGCTGAACTAATTAAGCACTACTCTATGAAGGCGTATGGAGGAGTGGACGTATAGGCCTACGTTTTCTTGACCTCGGCACTAGCTGCAGAGTGGTTAGCTTCGCCGTTAGGGAAAGAGGCCCCGGTACGCACTTGATAAGAGGCTGTATGAACCGCAGAGCCGGCGTGAAGGACATGGAGTAGCGAATATTCTTGCCCCCACCGGGACTCGAACTCCGATCCCTTGGCCGTCCAGCCCGTAGCCAGTCGTTATACCGACAGCACTATCCTTGCTGTCATATTTGTAATAAAGGTCTCAACATGTCTGAGGTAGCTAATGAACTAATGTGCGAAATCCGCATGAAATATATTCTTGGTATTTTATTCGAGTGTAAAACAGGAGGAAACAGATGCATGATACCTGTGTCATAAAACTACTATTATCTTGTCTTGAGTGGTGGCACTTTCGTTTGACGTCCTCTTTCATAACTTCGATGCGGTTAGTTTCACATACGAAGCGGCACATTAGCAAAACGGTACTTCCTGCAACTGTCTCCCTTCCCACTTAAGTGGCACACTCTCTCAATTACTTTTACCCTATTCAAAATATCTGGATCATGACGGTGAGAAAGAAACGAAATGCGTAAACATTACGTCAAACATATAAAATTAACGTCCATACAAGGAAACTTTATGATTTTTTTTTGTTTCCTTGGCACTACAGCCCCAGTGGGCCTAGGCCTACCTCCATGAACTTCTCAGTTCACTTCGGTTTTTCTAGATCTTACACATAGGGTAGGACTCCTTGGGCGAGTGATCAGCTCGTCGCAAGGCCTCTACCTGTAGACGAACACAGAAAAACGCACACAAATATCCATGCCCTGAGTGGGATTCGAACCCACGATCCCGGCTTCCGAGCGAGCGAAGACAGTGCATGCCTTAGACCGCTCGGCTACCGTGACCGGCAAACTTTATGAATGGCAGAATCAAAAAGAAAAAGGGCCTGCCCGATGGATCCGATTTTGAGCATCTCATCTCTAGAAGTGGAATAAGAAACGCGGGAGCATATTTTAATGTTTTAAGGATGTTAGAATGTTTTCTTCTTTGTGGGTTATTTAACGACAATGTTAGCAGGTAAACTACACAGCGTCGAAGAATAGGATTGCAATGAATTTGGAAGGAAAGGGCAGTGGTGTAATTGAGGCACTTTCCAGGTATTTGCCTGAAGTGATTGAGGAAATGTATAAAGAACCTCACAATAGGATGTTTAATGAACTGTGAAGTATTTGGAAGGAAGCGGTTGTGGAGTAAGTAAGCCAATATCTAGGCATTTGCCTGGAGTGGTTGAGGAAAACCATGAAGAACTTCGGCCTGAATTTCCGGTATCTCGGTCGAGATTCGAACCCAGCACCTACTGAATATATGCGTCATCTCTAAACCACTGTGTTAGGTGTTACTTCGCGAAAATCTCGTGAAGAAGGAAAACACGTGCGGTAACATGAAAAGTACTCATTTACTTACGACAAAAGTCTCCTGTACACATTGCCTTGTAAATTCAGCACAGGCATACATATCTGGGCACCAGCCGAAAGTTTAACAACGCTTTCGATAGCGTAGACTTAATAATCAGTGTCACTCAGACTTTTATGTAAATGCTGCATACGACATAACAGACCCCTTATGGATCCCTGTAAATTCTACTCGCGACATCTGTCACTCAAGTCAATACTTCGCGAAATGTGCCCAATATTATTTTGGATCGTAAGCAGAGTTGGTTGTAAAAAGAATTATATTTAACGAAGCAAACACACGGCAAATCTCGCATAAGAGAAGTGTTGTGCAGTAGGTTTCATCAAAATCTGTCACAGGAGCCAAAAATACATCCAAAAGTTTAATTAAGCGTTTAAGATAAATTTTGTACACGAACAAAACTAACATTTGAATACACTGCGGTGAGCTGAAGTATTTTCTTTTAATTAGCTTAGTGGGGGGCGGAGTCCAACTGGGTCCATTCGGCACGGGGGCCACTGATTGGCCTATTGTGGCCTGCCCCGGGTGATTGTGATGATGATTGTCAGGGGAAACCGCAGTACTCAGAGAAAACCAGCCCCAGCGCCACTTTGTCCACCACAAATTCCACTTGACCAGACCCGGGATCGAACCCGGGCCGCCGCGGTGGGAAGCCAGCGACTAACCACATGAGCTATGGTGCGGCCGTGTGGCAAACCTCAATATATATACGGTATATATCCTAGGATTTGACGCTCTGACGTATGGTAGAAGTTCGCCGACGTTTCGGAGAAATATAGCGCGACCATCTCCGGCTCTGCTTGACTACCTTTGCTGACTACTTGCTTGGCCTATTCTTCGACACTGAAAATGGAGACAGAATGTTCTTATGGAACACCCTGAAGATACCGCTGCGAGAAACTGAAATGCAATGATAGAAGTAAAGTTCACTGAGCCCTGAAAACAAACCAAATGAAATCAAAATCAACATTGGTTGGTCAGAATTTAGTACAAGCCTATGTTTACATGTTGAATTCGGAGACGTAGTTGGGAGTCTGTTACTTGTAGACGGACATATTATTATTAATATACTTTTTTCGAAGCGCACCTAAAATTCATTTCCTGTGAACACCTCATTCCTGTTTACTTTCAGGTACGGAATTAAACTAAACCCACAATTTATGATCATTATGTGCCATAAGTCAGTGCTGCTAGCATCTTAAAAGACCAAGATGTAACCAAAGAACTCAATTTAATAGGATCAGTGAGACACATTCTGTATGGCCGCACAATTTATCAGCCACACTCACGTTGCGTAACATAAGCTTCTACAATTCACTCGCCTAACAGATCGTCAAACCGCCCCAACCATAAACAAAGCATATGAGGAGAGATCAGTTAGTCATCAGGCGCGCAACTACGGCACTTCCTTATTTCACATAATCACCATATCGAATTCTATATATAAAAGAACGACGCAACATATCTGAAAAAGTACAACAGAAAAAAAAGACTAACAAAAGATACAAGGATTCCAAGTAAAATAAGATGGCGTTCTCAAAAGCAAAGTCATATATTTAGTAGCTGTTTAACCTAATATAAAAAAAGTACTTGCGTCATACAGCATCCAGTAATTTAAAGTTGTATTCCATTGCAGCAAAGCAGGAAGTCACGATGTAGGAAACGGACAGATGGGAGGCAGGATACACAACATGGCCAGCGCTCCATTCCGGAGTCTGGGGCCCTCATCCACCGTCCTCACGTTTAGACCAGCCACTGTTCGTCTGCGATTGCATTTTGAATTTTGTTTATTCTTGACTCAGCTTCACAAGTTGTACTGCTCGCCAAATACAATTATAATGATCAAGTCAAGGAGGATGAGAAGGAAATGGCATGTACGAAGCATGGCGAGAGAGGAATGCATATAGGATATTGGTAGGACAGCCAGAAGGAAAGAGAAAACTAGGAAGACCTAGAAGTATGCGGGAAGATAATACGTATTATCTCGGATAAATAGGCTGGGGTGGTATGGGCTGGATTCATTTAGCTTAGTACAGGGCTCTCGTGAACACAGTAATGAAACTTCGGGTTCCATAAAATGTTGGGAAATTCTAGAGTAGCAAATGGTGACTTCTCAAGGACTCAGTTCCATGCAGTTAATTAATTTATTCCTGACTTATTTAATAACGCTTTCGAGTGCTAATGTCACACAGACGATTTCGTGAACAACGATTTCGGTTGAATATGGAAGTGGTTGTGACCTAACTCAAGCTACTATTCAAGTAAGTGAGAGACTGTTCAAGTGACTAAGCTGCCGTTGTAGCATAAGATACTAAGATTGGCATGATCTGCTCTATAAAACCTGTACTGGCACAGGACTTGTATATAGTGCAAAAGGAAGACTTTTCAATAACATGTTGTAAGTGCGACACGTACGCTTGACGAAAGGCCAAGCATATTCATAAGAAACAGACCCATCTTCACGTCAGAGAAGATGTTGCATAATGACTATTACCGTAAGGTTTCAGTTGAAAAAAAGAATTCCCGTCGTGGGTCTCAAAAGGTTTGACGCCAAGACGAACTGATTGACAGTAAACCGCCAGTCGTAAAGTAACTCTGACTTTGATTTTGAGTTTAGCCAGTTATGAGATATTCGCCACCAGTAAGGACGTAAGCAGTAAACACTGTTAGTGTCCGGTACCAGGAAACGGCTAGTGAAAACAAACTGAGAAGACTTAGTGTGTGCTGTAGTGAATTGTAGAGTGTGTGAATTGGCGATAGCGCTATAGTTACTTGTATATACGAGGTATGTATATGAGTGTATGAGAGTTCAATAAATCCAATTAGGAATCCATTCATACACGCGACAATATAATATTAAAATTACATGGTTCGAAGGACGTACTCTTCTTGTTTTGATTCTGGTGGTGCCACGGCTTTCTTTTTATAAAATGGCAGCTGGGACGTCAGAAGCGAAAGGTTTAGAATCATTGAACTGCAGAGATTTTTGTTCCCTTCACCATTCAATTCAGTTTTCGTGTTTTCCTTTCTCGTTTCTTACGAATACATCCTTCAGTAAGCCATGGCCTCTTTTCTACGGGAAATGACGCTTCGCCCCCAAATGCAAACAGCCGTATCATACACCTGAACATAAATCTGAAATACCGAAACCTGAGAACATGTCAAAATCCTCCTTCACGTTCCTTGTTGTTCTTTTCTTTTTAGTTTGTTTGGGTGGGGTGGGCTGAGACTGAGTCCACTTGGTACGTCGGCCACTAACTTGCCTATTGTACCAGCCCCAGATGATACATGATGAGTGTGGAGCAGTCGGTGGAATGAGAATTGGCAGAGGAACCGAATTACCCGGAGGAAACCTGCTCCAGTGCCAATCTGTCCACCACAAATCCCACATTACTCGACTTGGGATCCAACCCGGGCCGCGGTGGTGGGAAGCCAGCGACTAACCGCTTGAGCTGTCTGCCCAAGCGGTAACGTTCTGACGTGTAGTGGAGATGCCCAGTTCGAATATCCTCCGGTACACCAACTATCCAGAGATTCTACAGCTCATCAAGGCATATATCGGGATAATGCCTTAAAATATGCCATGATCGCTTCCTAAGATATCCCTTCCAATAATTTACGTCATATAACGTGCAGTAGACGGCGCTGTAAAATACTGTAGAGATAAAAACAAAATGGCAAGACTTGGTGTAAGATGGGAGCCCCAAGGGACGTCATGGATCATCTGAACCAGGTCAGTCCATTCACATCATTTCCGTAAGGCAATTCTACGATATCAAACTGGCATGTCATGGGCTGCCTTCAGCACGTATATTTGCTTATCTCGCTGTCATTGCACACTCGTAGTAACGGCTCTACACGCTACAGTAACAAGGACTATTATTTTCAGGACTCTAAATTGTAATTAGAAATTAGACTAACCAGTCAAGCACGGGAGCGAGAATATAATAAGATATTAATAACAGTGTACAATGTGCTTAGAGAATAAAAACCGTTTCTGAATGTCCCATTGATCTACACGAAAGAAAACCTCCAGGTCACCTTTTGTATCAAATGGATTCAGTGTCTTCCGTAAGGGCTCTATGCTAAAGGATATTGACTTCACATGCGCAATGACGTTCTCCGTCCTCAGTAATTTTCAATACGGGCCTCGCTGGCCTTAACCACGGACTTCATAATCCCAGCAATGCAACCTCCCACCTAAAGCCATAGAGACACCAAATAATAGCAATTGTCCCGTCACTTGCCATCATTGAGACGTCCATGCTGAAACCGTATTACAATTTTTTATTTATATAACAATAGCCTCTATCAATCTGTTACAGGCCTACTCATCTCTTTGTGCTCAATTTTCAGCTTCTATTAAAGAATAGTTCACCTTCCTTTATTACATAGTTTCCCTTCTATTTTTGTTCATAATATGTAAAAAGTGAAGGTTCTTTATTTTCGTTTTGTGCCTTAAGCTTTCCAGCTTGTTGCATCCACGCAGTCTTCTTGTTTCACCGTATCCTTCCACCTCGTGTTTGCTCCTCCCAAGTTCCTCTTTCTGCATGATATCCTCTCTCCCAGTATTATCACTTGTCATTTATACTCCATTCGATCAATCTTGTTCTTCTGTTTTTAATTTAACTGTTTACATGCTAATGTCATAATATTCCTCCCTTGATAATAATAATAATATTAATAATAATAAAGATATCCCTGTAAGAGGCCGTGGAGGCCCATAGGGATGTGAGACGTTCAGGTTGTCGGCCTTACGCGCCGGTCGCCCTTGACCCCCAGGAAGATTTCTGGTACCATTTCTGTTACAGGCTGAGTCGACGCCAGGGCCATAGTGCGGCTGTAAGGATTAGGTCAACTGAAAGAAGAATTCAATAACCTCATCGGGAATCGAAACCACGACCTTCCGGCTTGTAGCATAGTGCCTCAAACAACTACTGAGCTATCATGTGCCCCTCCGTTAGTAAGTAAGGTTTCGTAGAGCATCACTATCGTGTACGCTGTTTTCAAAGATAAAGGTGAAGCCACGTCATAAAAAAGTCTTCTTTATCTGCAAAGATCTCCAGCTACACTATGATCTTGTTTCTGAGTGATAGTACCATGAAGTGTTGGGCAGTATTGCCGCCTCTGCAGGTATAGTTACTGTCCCATCTTCAAGATGAAAAGTCTTAGCGGTCACCCAGAAAACAGCATCACAACCGTGACAGCCGACTACGTTAACACAACAATTCTTTTCTAACTTACCGAGCACTTTCACAGCGGCCTGTGTTTACAATAAGTGGCTACCTCTTTTAAACACATCATTGATCATTTATACTACAATCGTCTTGGTCTGACACCGTGTAGTCCTGTAGGTGGTTAAAGTCGTTGAGGAATGCGATACATACTTGTTCATGGAGATAATACGTGGGTCATTTCATAAATAATGCACAGGTTGGCAACACTGAGGATTAGATGACGCAACAAGAGTGAGCCTCACGTCAGTTACAGTTCAGGGCTTGAGAAAGAAGCACGTTATTTTGTTTCATTTGTAATGTACTCTGTTCTTAAATAACGTGAGTTAGAAATGGAGCCTGCACGGTTTTCGGGTATTGTGACTGTTGAAGATCAAAGGTCGTACATTAAGATCGAAACTTTACGTGGAAAACACCCGACAGAAATCCACAGTGCTCTAAGTGAAGTTTGTGGCGAGTTAACAGTGGACCGTAGTACAGTTTCTCGCTGGGCTGGCCGTTTTCGTGGCGGCCGTGTGAGCATAAACAATTATCCAAGGCCAGGAAGGCCGAAAACATCAACAGATGAACGAAGTGTGAAACTTGTGTCAGATGCCCTTGAAGAAGATCGTCGTGCGACATGTAAGGAACTTCCTGAAACCACGGGGATTCCACCAACATAAATATTCCAAATTCTGACAAATGGTTTAAAGAAGAGAAAGATTTTTGCGCGATGGGTCCTTCACTGATTGACTGCTGAACAGAAGCAGAAACGCCTCGACACTGCAACCTTGCTGAAACAAAGATTCGACGTTGAAGGTCGAGCATTCTTGTATCGACTTGTCGCTGTTGATGAAACGTGGATTAGAGACTTTGAACCGGAGCTGAAATCACAGTCCAACGACTGGAGAGGTCCATCTTCCCCAGGAGCAAAAAAATTTCGACGATCTCAAATCAAAGGTCAAACAAACGATCATCTTTGCTTATGATCACCAAGGAATCATCATGACAGAGTTCCGTGCGGGAAGAGTGTCACAGCGGTTTATTATCGTGACTATATGCAAAAATCTGCGCAGAAAAATGCACAAAAACCGACCTCAGTTGCTCGAGGCAGGGCTGATCATTCTCCATGACAACGCTCGCCCGCACATCGGCAATGTCGTAACAGAAAAGCTGCGCCAATACTATTGGGAGGTGTTGCCTCATGATCCCTACAGCCTGGACATGAGTCCACCAGACTTCGACTTATTCCAAAAGTTGAAACAACCTATGCGAGGCTGTCATTTTCCCTCTCTGGAAGAGCTTTCTGCTGCAGTTACCCTAGCCATTCGACAGATAAACAAAGATGGTGTCCTGGATGGAACAGTAAAGCTTCCCACACGTTGGGACTCGGTCGCTGAGAAGCAGGGGGACTATATTGAAGGACTGTAAAGAGATATAAAAAAAAGCATGGACGTAAACAAAAAATTGTGTGCATTATTTCTGAAATAACCTACGTATATTCCTCCGAAAAGTTCGAAACTGCTTATAATACTAGCCAAAACCCCCCATAAACAATGTGAATCTTCATCGCCATAAAGTGATATTAATTAAACTACTTCAAATATTTTTGTTCAGTTCTAAGGATGAGTTGTTTCAGCCATTATGTATAAAACAACATACGTAGCTCATTAAGTCGGTTGACTTTCAATGGACTATAGGGTGTTTCAACGAAACATATCACCTCCATCTTCAGGGTCTAAGAATAGGCCAGGCAAGATTCTGCTTGCCACCTGCTTCAATGCTAGTTACTTCCTTGGGTTATTCTTCGACATTGAAGAAGGGTGCGTAATGTTCCTCCGAAACGTCGGTTGGCTTTCAATGGACTATATGGTGTTTCAAAGAAACATGTCACCTCCATCTTGAGGGTCTAAGAATAAGCCAAGCAAGATTCTGCTTGCCACCTGCTTCCACACTGGTTTCTACCTTGGGTTATTTTTCGACACTGAAGATGGAGGCGACATGTTCATCCGAAGAGTGGGTTGACTTTCAGCTGACTATACGGTGTTACATTCTAGAAGACAGAACTCGTAAAAGAGGTATATCTTCACGTCATGGTCGCAAAGTTACTAAAATATATTTCCAACATATGGCGGGAACCGAACACCTCGTCCAAGACAGGGGCCGCATCTTCCTATGAAGACGTGCTTAAAGTACAAGGAACGTCCAAACATGCACTGAGCAAAGAACGAGCAGAATAACGGGAAACAGACACGAAATGAACCGTGCCTCGTAATCAAACGCTGAGATAGACGTGATGATCGCCAGTCGCAGTAAACACACTTGGTCGTCATCTTTGAAATAAAGCTTAGAGGATATTTACTTTCCTCAAATCAACTTACTTCCTTATACCACAAAAAAGAGGGGGTGGAGGCAACATGAAGGTGACTTGCGTGGATTCGGCCGCTTAAATCTGTGACGTTCCCCTGTCTCGTTCCTTCTCTTCTCCTGGTATGATTACACATAGGCAAGAACAGCCACCGTGGAATTAGCCATTTCATACTAGGAGCTATATATTGTGGCAGCTGAATGCTGCCTTCCGCCATGATTTGCAGACTACTCTGCTCCATCTCATACTGACCTCACGCTGCGACCATAACTCTCTGGACCAGCAGCACATCAACCTCAGGCGAGCTCTCTTCTCTAAGGAATGTCAAGAACACGAAGGACACATCCCTAGCCAACCGCAAGATTTCAGTTCCTACCTAATTCTGTCAGGAGCACGCGGTAGCGTAGTTGGTTGAGGCACTATGCTACAAGCCGGAAGGTCGCGGGTTCTAGTCCCGAAGAGGTGGATTTTTTTTTTCAATTTAGCTAATTCTTCCAGCCGCATTATGACCCTGGGGTCGGCTCAACCTCTAATAGAAATGAGTACCAGGAATCTTCCAGGGGGGAGAGAGCGGCCGGCGCGTAAGGCTGACAACCTGACAGCCTTCTGTGAGCCGACTGTCTATAGAGAAAATGGGGAGCCTCGACGTCTCACAACCATATGGGCCTACGCGGCCTGTTACAGAGATATCTTTACCTTTTCTACCTACTTCTGCCAGCGCTGCTAACATTTCAAACAAACGTGCTGCCCCTATCTCCGGGGTGAAAGTGAGTCACTAAAAATGTATACATAGGATATCCCAGGAGGAAAGGTCAGTACTCTTGGAGACCACAGTATCCGTCATCCTAAGCAGAAAAAAAAAATTGTATTTGTATACATGTCCTATTCCGAAACAATACAACGCACGCAGCCACAAGCATAGAACACATCATAAGACACAAGACACATACAACATTAGAAACATAAGAAGAACGACCCCCATGTGGATGATTAATAATAATCATCATCATCGTCAGTAATCTGTCAGACGACAGGTCCACAGTCTCCTCCAAAACAATTCCTCCATTTGATGCGATCTAGAGCCTTCTCCTTCAAATAACAGTATCCTCTTCTGTCCCCAAGGTCATCCAGCATCTTCTTACGTCTTCTTCCTCGTCTTCTTGTGATTTCTATCCGCCCCTCTATCTTTCCTTCGATAACTTCTTTTAGAAGGCAGTTTGATTAATAATACACAAGAATTTAAAAAAATATGACGTATCAGGTGATAAGTTTTAACAAGTTTTAAATACATAAACTTTATTATTATACTCGTACAAGGACGTATACAGGTTTAGTATTATTTGTGAATGGACGTATAAGGGCAAACAGTGAAATGGTTAACGGATCGATACACCTGAAGATGGCAGCATACTGCCGAAACATGTAGTGTAGAAGTGGTAGATGGGATTGTATGCACTTGAGGACTGTTAATATATACACATTATGAATATGAATCAGTGCAACAGGACGCTAAAATACGACATATGTATTATACTAGGTAAACTGTAGCAACTTTGTCACTTGAACTTAGAAACAGTACGTAATATCTCTTTCTTATCAACAATTTTGGAACTGTACAGTGAAATAGCTCTATCTCGGAAACCGTTCGGAATAGAACATATGTACATATACTTTCTTTGCTTAGAATGAATGATACTATGACCTCCCAGAATATTGACCTTTCCTCCTGGGACATTCTGTATGTTTTGTCCCGGCAGACTACGGGGTTAGTGCTCCGTACATTGTCCCCAACTGGACCGTACCCCAGTGGATCTGTTAGACCCAACTGCTAGATATCCATACACACAGACTCACCTTAGTCACTTCGAACCCGAAAATAGAGGCAGCACGTTCCCCTGAAGTGTTGGCAACACTCCATGCAAAAACCCAATATTGAAATGAACATCATACAGTGTCCCATGTCCAATCCTAGCTTTCACTTCTAGTCTGGGAGGATATGTATGGAATTCTCAAGCGGATTGGCCAGTCTTTAACACATGCAGCAAGGTCCTCGCTATGCCGAAGGAGGTGGACTGTTACTGTCAAGTGAACAAGGGTAGATAGAATACTTTATAAGGCTTTGGATATGGCAGACTACACAGCGCCCACTGCAGAATGAGATGAATGATGAACTGGAAAGGGGTTGGAAGAAGACAGTTGGGGTGTAAGTGAAGTACTCATCATCATCATCAGTAATCTGTCAAGACGACAGGTCCACAGTCTCTTCCAAAACATTTCCTCCATTTAATGCGATCTAGAGCTTTCTCCTTCAAATGACAGTATCCTCTTCTGTCCCCAAGGTCATCCAGCATCTTCTTACGTCTTCTTCTTCCTCGTCTTCTTGTCACTTCTATCCGCCCCTCTATCTTTCCTTCGATAACTTCTTTCAGAAGGCAGTTTCTGCGTAAAACATGACCAATCCAATTAGCCTTCCGTTTTCTTATTTCGTGCAGGATATTCCTCTGCTCACTGACTCTAATTAACACTTCTTCATTTCTCACATAATCGGTCCAACTGATCTTCTCCATCCTTCTCCAACACCACATTTCAAAACTTTCCAGATGTTTCTGATCTACTGCCCTAAGTGTCCACGTTTCAGCCCCATACAGAGCTATGCTCCAAATGAAGCATTTCACTAGTTTCTTCCTCAAATTTAAGTCCAATTTGCTGGTAAAAAGATTCTTCTTGCTAAATGCAGCTTTATCCCAGCATTTTCTTTGGAGGAACCGATGAAAATCACGAACCTCACTCAGGGTAGCCGGTGTCCCGGAAGAGATTCGATCCAATCAGCACCAGAGTACCAGTACTATTAGACTAACCTGCACATGCAGGGCCGCGCCACAACTCAAGCGGTT
This sequence comes from Cryptotermes secundus, assembly GCF_002891405.2. Classification (NCBI taxonomy): domain Eukaryota; kingdom Metazoa; phylum Arthropoda; class Insecta; order Blattodea; family Kalotermitidae; genus Cryptotermes; species Cryptotermes secundus. Next base: position 1,324,671 of record NW_019721009.1, on the reverse strand, counting down.
AGTCACTGACTTCCCACCTCGGCGGCCCGAGTTCGATCCCGGGGTCTGGTCAAGTGGGATTTGTCGTTAAAATGTGCCGGAGCACAATCATGCATGTACCACATTCGTGCTCTGATGCCAGTGGCACATCGTCCAGTAGCTTTGGCAGACCACGCAAGAGTAGATCTCGGTAGTGGTTGTGTGTAAGCTGATGTAGCAAAGTATGCTGGCCTACCAACCAGTCAGCAACAATCCCTGCCCACATATTAATGCTGAACTGCTGCTGGTGTCTACTCACTCTTCTACCAGTCATAACTCACAGATTAAACGTTTCTGAACATACGTTGCTTTAGTCACTAAAGTTTAGTGCATGGAATTTGCACCAAAAATTTGTCCGCACCTTTCGGTTACATCCTGTATATTAAAAAAGGGCCTGCAGTAAAGCGAACTTATATGGTAGTGGTCGGTCCGACTTGACGGGAGAAGTGTCCGACTCTTCTGCATGACACTGCGATTAAAAAGAAAGAAAACCTCATCGTAGCATTACATTTATGCAGCGTTGTATTGCTATGATAGGGCACACGAGAGATGTGAGCTGAGGACTCCTACAAATAGGCCTCCACGCCTAATTACATAAAATATTAAACTGAGCAAAAGTACATTCTGTAAATGGCAGTGATCTGCTTGTAGGAACACAGAAATGCCGAAGCGTTTCCTCGTTCTCACATTCGCATTAAGACAACGAGACATTCTTTGGTATACGTTACCTTAAGTACCTCGAGAGATGTTGACAAGGCGTAAGCCTTACTACGAACGAAAACAAATTAGAAGATAATATTACACGACCAACTTAGGATGCGTACTTAAATCATGTTTGCCGTCGTGGGTAGAAAACCCGCAGATGCTTCATACATAAGTAAGAGGCGTAGGTGGGGGCCGCGCCATAGTTCAAGCGGTTAGTCGCTGGCTTCCCACGCCGCGGCGGCCCGGGTTCGATCCCGGGACTCGTCAAGTGGGATTTGTGGTGGACAAAGTGGCGCTGGGGCAGGTTTTCTCCGAGTACTTCAGTTTCCCTTGCCAATCTTCATTCCACCAATTACTCCACAATCACCCTCACCTATCATCTAGGGCTGGTAGCTCAAGCGGTTAGTCGCTGGTTTCCCACCGCGGCGGCCCGGGTTCGATCCCGGGACTGGTCAAGTGGGATTTGTGGCGGACAAAGTGGCGCTGAGGCAGGTTTTCTCCGAGTACTTCGGTTTCCCCTACCAATCTTCATTCCACCAATTGCTCCACAATCACCCTCACGTATCATCTGGGGCTGGTACAATAGGCCAGTAGTGGCCGCAGTACAAGGAACTTAGTCCCACCCCACTGGCGATAGCAAAGTCTAGCAAAATTATCCCGAGCAGATTGAAACGGAGTCTTTACTCTAAGAATCCTCTAAACAATTATATTTCTCCCTCATGTTCGCTTCCAATGTTGTGTTTAATTAGGTTTACAAACTTCCAATGCCATGTTTATGGGCGCTTTCACAACCTTGAAGAGCGCTCAGTAAAATCAATCTGAAGACCCATCTGTATGCAGGAACGAACTTAAGAGCAGCTATGTACACAGTTTTTAATTAAATCTTGTAGTCAATTAGAGAATTGTTACTATACTTTATGTGTATATTCTGATTTTGGTTCAAATTTTACAAAACAGGGGACACTTCACGTAAAAAGCTTCATGCAAATCTCGGGAATAAATAACAAAAATATTGTCACGTGTTAGTGACTAGACACGGATTTTGGATTGGGAAATGGATATACTGAACACATATAAATCCGAACTACAGGTACCCATAACTGTTTCTAGAATCTACACACTCTACATATCACTGTAACTGCAGCACATATTAAGTCTTCTATGTCTACACTCATCGTTACTTTTTACCGGCGCCCAACAATGGAGATACCTCCGCAATTGACTGGTTTACAACTAACTTAATATGGCAACTCTCAGCCATGAGTAGTTATCACTAGTTATGTCTGTTGCCGCGATACGTGATTACCAAGCCGTTACCTAGCATCGGAAAGGTTCCTCGGGCTCCATTTTTCTGACCTTTCAGCTGCCATGTCACAATACTTATCTAAGCAAAAACGTTTCGAAGAAGAGTTGCCTGAAAAAATATAACCATTATGCTCGCAAGTCTTCCGTTTCTCGAGATAATAAAACAAGATATGTTACAGTTAGCGTACATTTGCCAATTTGTACGTTCCGAAGACAACCGAAGTCTGCTATACCTGATAATAAATAAACGAAGTTTCCTGCTACCTGATTTTATAGGTTTACATGCATATACCTGGGAAAGTCTGTAAATAAGTCACAAATGGATATAAATGTAAAACGTGAAATCCGAATACGGAAAAAAAAAAAAAAATTCTCGACATATCTTCCTCCAGCAATGAAACACCCGTTCCGTCGCATTACCAATTCGTCAAAACCCTCAGCATACCAATCTTCTGACTTGTGTCTCGGCCACTTCGTACCTTCGTCATCAGCGAAACGTTTGCTACCCAGTTCTGAACGCTATACGAGACAAAGCTATCCTTGTAGCAGGCCGTGGAGGTCCATAGGGTTGTGAGACGTCGAGGCTCCAACATTTTCTAGACAATCGGCCAACAGATGGAGGTGAGATCGTCAGTCTTACGCGCCGGCCGCCTTTTACTCCCACAAATATTTCTGTAAATGATTTTAGTTAGAGACTGAGTCGACTCCAGGGCTACAGTGCGGCTGGAAGGATTAGGTCAGTTGAAAAATCCAAAGACCACATCGGGAATCAACCCGCGACCCTTCGGTTAATAGAACAGTGCCTCAACCCCCACTTTACCTTACACAGTAAAACCTGCCTCAAACGGCACCTTATTAAACGGAAATATTTTCAGGTCCCGTGAATTTTGGGCTGAGAAAAGGTGTTAAATATCTTGGATTAAACGGAAACAGTGTAACACGGAAACTGAAATAAAAATAAGCCTTTATATGGAAAATTTCCAGTCTTTCACAATACATCGTTTAGAAGAACTTCAGACACCCTATAAATTCTACAGAATTTTTTCTCTAACTCTTTCAAATCGGCTTTTAACGGTACTGCACTACCTGAACTGAAGTTCAACTGAACTGTTTGTCCCTTCCGGAAATTTTACTCAGTAAGCGCTCTAGGCCTATATTTTTATTTTAGTCTAGCAGTTTTCATCACGGTTATAAAGACAAGAGTTGTGCTTGATCTTAACACAAGAGTAAAAGTGATTCACGCCTGTGAGCGAGACAAATTGTCTGTTAAGCAGATCATGAAGATGTTTAACGTTGGTAAAACTCAAGTGTATGAGATTGTACAGAAGAAAACGGAAATTTTGAAGCGGTGGGAAAATTGTGCTAATGGAAAAATAAAAAGAGAACTTAAGGAAACTGCAAAGGAAGACCTTAATGAAATAGTGTGGGAGTGGTTTGTCAGTGTCAGGACGAAGGACCTCCGCGTGTCGGGTCCTAGGGTATAGAAATGTGCTAAAAAGTTGTCGAAAAACCGGGAAAATCTGAATTCAAAGCATCTAACAGATGGATGGAGAGTTTTCGCAAAAGACATAAGATAATTTTTAATGAACTGTGTGATGAATCAAGTGATGTAAATAGTGAGACCGTTGAGGAGTGGTTAGCTAAATTGCCATCCATAATGGAGGGATATGAACCTGACAACATAGCGAACGGTGATGAGGCTGGACTGGAAGAAGAGGAAGATGACAATGCGATAGAAGAAGAAAAGTGTACAGTGAAGACTTTTCAAGATGCTGTCAGAAGTTTAAAGGAACTGCAGGAATTTGCTGTACAACGGAATAATTGATATATGCTTAGCGCAATTTCTCAAGCTAAAGTGTCCGCGGAAAGTCAGGCAGCTCGGAGAGTGAACTGCGCGCANAAAAGTTGTCGAAAAACCGGGAAAATCTGAATTCAAAGCATCTAACAGATGGATGGAGAGTTTTCGCAAAAGACATAAGATAATTTTTAATGAACTGTGTGATGAATCAAGTGATGTAAATAGTGAGACCGTTGAGGAGTGGTTAGCTAAATTGCCATCCATAATGGAGGGATATGAACCTGACAACATAGCGAACGGTGATGAGGCTGGACTGGAAGAAGAGGAAGATGACAATGCGATAGAAGAAGAAAAGTCTACAGTGAAGACTTTTCAAGATGCTGTCAAAAGCTTAAAGGAACTGCAGGAATTTGCTGTACAACGGAATAATTCAGATATGCTTAGTGTAATTTCTCAAGCTAAAGTGTCCACGGAAAGTCAGGCAGCCGGGAGAGTGAACTGCGCGCAGAAAACTCTGCTTGAGTTCTGGTAAGATTATAAAAAGTGAGTACTGCATTTTCTCTCTTCAGTGTAATGTTTGCACGTGTTCAACGATTATAGTGTGAATAAATTGATAAGTATGGTGTTTCATTTTGTCTCAAATATGTGAATGTCCTGGTTTAATTATTATAGTGTACCTTGATTAAACGGAAACCTGGCTCCAGCGGAAAAAAATGTTCTGGACCCTTGAGGTTCCGTTTAAGACAGGTTTTACGTATATGTTATGTACGTAGATTCCCTCCCTTACGGATGCGTATGCATTCATCGTGTCAATCTTCATGCAAAGGAGATGCCCGGCAACTCTTTGTAAATACTACTAATATAAACACAATAAATTGAATCCAGGCAGGCGTTGTTATCCTGAATAGACAAAGCACTATCGTTAGGAACTGTCTCTCTAAGAGTCGTAATGCTAATGTACATGAACATGCACATTCAGTCCCTCGTGAAAGTCTATACTTGCGTGACGTCAATCGTGACGAAAACGAGAGGGCTCTGCATCGAAGGACCGCTAATATAAGAACGCCATTAAATCCAAGTAGCGGTTTTCGAGTTTGGGCACGCCAGCGGAGGGAACATACCCAAAACGGGCGCTCAGTTAAGCACACCGCGAATGTATCATGGAGGAATGAAGAAAGGAAATGTTGACAGATCGAAGAAAGTAAAAAAATGAAGAAATAGTACAAGTTGCGAACGAGTCGTGAATCACAGCGACCATATCATGTAAGGAATGAAATGATTGTTGGTTCGAATCCCACTCGAGGCACAGCTGCATGTCTGCGTTTGTGTTATCCCGTGTAGGCAGATGTTTCGCGACGGGCTAATCCCCCATTCAGGGAGTTATACCAACTGTCTTAAAGATTTATAGTTCTCAGACAGATTCTGAGAAGGGAACAGGCCACAGGGCCAAATCCGTCAAAGGAAGAAAAAGAAGATGCGATCCTGTGGGTAACATTCCCAGTTAGTATCGGGTTTGGTTCTCGGTCTTGTGATCACCTACCCAGATTGAAGAGACTCTTGGTTTCATTCAGTCTCTACAAGCAAATTCCAGGACAGTGCCTGACATTAGGATCCGGCCGCTTGCTTCCACGTCCCTTCAAATTTATTCACTACAATCCAGCCATTCGTAATTAGAACGCTCAAGCCAAGAAGGATGAAGTGTACAGGGCGCGTAGTACGCATGGGGGAGAAGAGGAATGCATATAATATTCTGGTAGGAAAGCCAGAAAGGAGACAGTAAAATACTGCCGTAAGTCCCGTGGGACTGGAACCCAAGAATGACTGCGCTGGCAAAGACCAGGAGCAATTGTAAACGACATACCAATCTTCTCGTCAGCGAGGATGTTTGATAAGGACTATGACAAAAAAAAAATCGCTGGTCGTGAGTCTCGAGGGCTTGGCGCCAAGAAGAACTGATTGGCGGTATATCGCCAGTAGTAAAGTAACTCTGACCCTGACTCACAAGAATGAAAGAGAGTGAGTTGAGTGTTGGCAGCTCAGCTGTGAAGAAAATAGTTAGTTGCAAGAGTGCAGCTGTGAAAAGCAGACTTCATGTGTGCTCTAGTTAGAGTGAGACTGGCATATTTACTGTGTTAAAATCCGTTGCTAGGATACGACTAGTGACGACCGAGAACCCTAGAGTGTAACAGTGAACTGTAAAGTGTGGAGATTATAGGTAACGCTGTAATTAGTAGTAGTTACGAGCTGAGTGCTTAAGTGCAATAAATCCCATCATCCCTATCAAACTCTGTTTAATATTCACCCCTACAAGTGACAATATTAAAATTGATCTTAGATACAGAATTGAGTGAAATGGGCTGGATTCATCTGTCTCTTGATAGGAGCAAATGGAGGGCTCTTGTGAACAAAGTAATGAAGCTTCAGGTTGCATAAAATGTCGGGACATCCTTGAGTAGCTGAGAGACAGGTGGCTTCTCAAGAACAGCTTCGTGCAGTTATTTTGTTAGTCAATCATACCATTCGGAACTATACATGTTAAGCAATTGACTGCGCCGCGAAATAATAAACACTGACAATTCTTTTGCTTCAGCTTGTACATTGTGAGGAGGGAGTAGCCATTCCTCGCAGACTACTCCAAAAGCCATCATGACCCCGTTTCTCCCGTCGCGATAAAGTAATGACCGTTGTCACAGAATCCGTAATGTAAATCGGTCTTCCGAATAATTTTAGGCTGTGACGCGTTTTGAAGGTGGAGTTAGAGCCGGTGTTCCGCGTGCCTGGCTGCAAATCATACCGCAGAAATAGGTTCTCTTCCATGCAAAAACACGTATCGTTGTTAGACAAACGAAGATGACGAGCTGAACATGCAGGTTCATTTCAATGACAAGAAACAACGGTATTGTCCGAATATTAAGCAATGCAGTACCTTGTCTTACGGCGTGATTACTGGGCTGAAGTATTAACTGCGACATAACATTAACGCGATATCACGAACTCTGAACGTGCTTCGGAAAATTCGTACTTTTGAACTAGTGAACAGGGCAATAGAAAACAGCTGTGTTCATGTGCCCTGCCTGCCTCTTATACGCAACATGTGCATGTGAGCACACTGTACGTAATTTATTTCAAAGAAACACGAAAGAGTAATGTAAAATTTTCATTCATTCATTATTAGAGGGGGTGGGTTTCCTCATGCACCGCGACCAGTTGTTGATCTATTGTACGTCGCCCTTTGATATTCTACCAGTCGCCATACCCTTCCGATACCGGTGCTTGCTATCAGCCCCGTTCAGCCAGAGAGTTCGGCCCCTCTACTGGCAGAGGTACCCGATACTTCCCCCATCTACCGGAGGCACTGGAAACTACTTGGGCGGGAAACTTTTTACCTAATTTTGCTCAGAGGTCTCCTTGAGATATGAGGATATTTTACGTGCCGTAAATCTATGACACGGGACCCACGGCTTAAAGTCCCTCCCGGAGGACCTGTTCCCTGAATTTTTCCATCCTTAAAAATTCCACGAACTTCGCCGGGTTTGCCCCACGTACCTTGAGTCATGAGGTGGGAACGTTACCCCTAGACTACGGAGGCCGCTAATGTAAAATTTTAAGTAGTATTTCAGGTTCTCACAGCGGTGATTAAGAGTTCTACCTTGTCAGATGGGGGCACGCGGTTGCGTAGTTGGTTGAGGCACTGTGCCACAAGCCAGAAGGTCGAGGCATCGAATCCCGATGAGGCCACTGGATTGTTTTCAATTGACCTGATCCTTCAAGCCACACTATGGCCCTGAAGTCGACTCAGCCTCTAACAGAAATGAGTAGGAGGAATATTCTTGAGGATAAAGGGCGGCCGGCGCGTAAGGCCGACAACCTTACCGCCAGCCATGAGCCGGGTGTCTGAAAATGTGAGGACCTCAACATCTCACAACCCAATGGGCCTCCGAGGCCTGTTACAGGGATATCTTTACTTTTTTCTTTAATTTTACCTTATCGGATATGACGATGGATATTCCGTTGAAATTCAACCGACGTTTCAGAGGAAAATGTCGCCTCCATCTTCAGGGTCGAAGAATAAGTCAAGTAAGAAACAAGCACGAAGCAGGTAGCAAGTAGAGCCATATTTGCTACCTGCTTCATACGGGTTTCTTACTTTCATGCTTGGCTTATTCTTCGATCCTGAAGATGGAAGTGATATGTTCCTCCGAACGTCAGCTGACTCTCAACATACAAAAGTGTGTTATATCTCAGAAGAGAGAGCTCTTCATTGATAAAGAGGTCAGAAGTCCATCGAATCATGTTGTGATAACCCCAGTAGCGTAATTGAAATAATTTTCTTTTGAATGCCATATCTAATGAAGTAGCGTCATAGCTATATTAGTTGGATACGCGAACAACGTAATATCCGTCTTATATTTGAGGCTCTCACAGCGGTGACTACAAGAGTACTACATTTTGGGATCTGTCGCATAGGCGTTTCGGAGGAATATAGTGCCTCCATCCTCAGGGCGAAATGACGGAAACAACGCACACAAAACATCTGTGTTCAATTTGCGGCACAGCTGTGATTATTGCAAGCAAATCATGCTATGGTGCTGTTCCGTATATCTGAACATAATTTTAACTCTTTTGCACATACATACCCGTGCAAACTAACATTTGTTGGTAATTTCCATGTGTAAAAAAATGGCATTTCTTTGAAACAATATTTTCCGTCAATATATCTCCTTATGAAAAATATGTCCATGTAATTATCCAGATACACACCTTCAACGTTTAGGAATGATCCTTTCTAAAGCACTTTTTTGAAAATATGTAAGGAGGCCTCATCCTTGCCACAGTTTTGGGCCTCCCGCTGTCTTAATCCGGTTCTGCAGGTATCTCAAGGGATTTTAGAACGAGACAATATATCACTGTATTCAGTTTCACGACTAAGAGACTACGCCCTTCAAACTACTTTAAAAAGTTTGACTTTAAATGACAATGAAACTCTGTGGAGAACACAGACTTGCCATTCTTCACCTGCCATTGTTTACTTTCACAAGACAACTATGAGGTAAGTTAAGGCCGCGCCACAGCTCAAGCGGTTAGTCGCTGGCTACCCATCGCGGCGGCCCGGGTTCGATCCCGGGTCTGGTCAAGTGGGATTTGTGGTGGACAAAGTGGCGCTGGGGCAAGTTTTCTCCCAGTACTTCGGTTTTACCTGCCAATCATCATTCCACCAATTGCTCCACAATCACCCTCACCTATCATCATATACAAGAATGCACGCTAATAATTCGACCAATTATATAATTTAAAAATAAGTAATCAACATTATTTCAACAAATAAATAAAACATGTGTGAGATTAATTTACTTGAAAATGACATTTCTCCCTTCTCGGAAATATACTTGGAATATCATCACGGTACGATCGTGAATAACCGTGAAGGAAACACCTTTCTGAGCATCGAAGCAGCGAAGGAATGAATGTCTACGCACAGAACTGCACCCGTTAACAAGTTATTCCCGACAAAAGATGCGTGCTGCGTATAAAACTGTAAACTGCGTGATGACGAAGCATTGGAATAGCAACATTTAGACCAACATACGCTGCGAAATGTAGAAGAAGATGGTCACAATCAGAATACAGCTGTTGAATCATCCTCTGTCCTTCAGAACACCTTTTCACTGTCGAAGAGTGTACCAAATTATGTACCGTAATTTAAATGAGGCACACAGCGCAGTTGGCTCAGGCAATATGTTACAAAGCCGGAAGGTCGCGGGTTCGATTCCTTAATGAGGTCACTGGAATTTCAAATGACCTAATCCTTTCAGCCGCACTGTGGCCCTAGGGTCGAGTCAGCCTCTAGCAGAAATGAATACGAGGATTCTTCCGGGGGGTAAAGGGCGGCCGAGGAGTAAGGCCGAAAACTTCATCCCCATTTATGAGCCGATTGTCTAGGGAAAATGTGGAAGCCTCGACATCTCACAAACCTATGGGCCTCCATGGCCTGTTACATGGATAGCTTTACTTTTCCACATAGCAACAATGAGAGCTCAGGCGGCTAGGCACGAACTTCTCTCCGCGAAGTTCCGAGTTCAATGACAGGTGACTTCATGTGAGATTCATGATGGACGAAGTGGCCTCTGGAGCAGATTTTCTTCGCGATTCTTCAGCTTTTCGCTACTGATTATTATTATTGGAGGGGGTGGGTTTTCCCATGCACCGCGATTAATAGTCTATTGTACGTCCCCCTTTGATATTCTACCAGTCGCCATACCCTTCCGGTACTGGTGCTAGCTATCAGCCCCGTTCAGCCAGCGAGGTCGGCCCTCTACTGGCAGTGGTACCCGATACTTCCCCATCTACCGGAGGCATTGGAAACTACTTGGGGGGGGACTTTGCCTAATTTTGCTCAGAGGTCTCTTTTACGTGCCGTAAATCTACGACACGGGACCCAGGGCTTAAAGTCCCTCCCGGACGACTTTTTCCCTGAATTCCACGACCTCTGCCGGGTTTGAACCCGCGTACCTTGAGTCATGAGGTGGGAACGTTACCCCTAAATTACGGACGCCTCTTTCGCTACTGATCGTCATTCCATTATTGCACCATCGTTCCGCGAAGTTTGCGATAGACGAGACAGCACATTATCATGTCCTCGGTTTTATGGTTAGGGCTTCATCTCTGGTCCAGCACTTGGCAGGACACGGAGTAAGAAAGTCAGGACCTTAGTGCGGCTGGAAGGATTAGGTCAATTAAAAATTCAGTTACATCATAGGGAACCGAAACAGCGACCTTCCGGCTTGTAGCATAGTACGCTATCGTGTGTTCCCTGTTTCTACATACCCCTCCATATTAACTCGGCAATATACCAAGAGGTATCACTGCTGTTTGTAAGTGTTCAGGACACAATGCCTCAGTAAACATCTTGATAAAGAACTCGCTGTCATGTATGTTCGGTACGATATGTAATACAACTGAGATGGATGTAGATATACAATTATATTAAATTGTGTAACAACTTTCGTAAACTCTTAATATTTCAGTAGTTCCTAAAATTAAAACATAATCCAATTCCTCTAAGAGAAATCAAATGTCTAAAGGCCTCGATTTGAGGCTGTAGAGAACATTAAACCATTCAAACCGAATTATATCACGTACTGCGAACTTCACGTTTCAGTAAATATATAGGTCTACCATAATTTATGACTTCTCAGTGCTGTGTGTGTGTGCGTGTGTGTGCGTGAGCTCCAAAAACCAAGGACACAGAGAGTACAACCATACCCGCGGCGTAGAGAAATAAGCAGGTCCTGCTGTTTATGGTCGAAAATGCATACACAATTATCTAACATAAGGAGCTGGGATAGCGTAGTTGGCAAAGCGACTGGCTACGGGCTGGACGACCGAGGGGTCAGAGTTCGAGTCCCGGTAAGGTCAAAAATTTTCTCTCCTGCAGGCCGACTCTAAAGGCCACTCAGCCTCTTATCCAATGGGTTCGAAGGGTTCTTTCCATTGGGGTAAAGCGGCAGGGGAGTGAAGCTGACCACTCACCTCCACCTAGTGCCGAGATCAAGGTGTGGATCTATACATCCACTCCCTCCATACACCTTCATGGCGTAGTGCTTAATTAGAGAAGCACAGAGACAAATTTACGTTTCTAAATTATTTAACATATTTCAAACAAAACAGCTAAAGACTTACTGCTATTCGGATTATGAAAATTTTGTTTACACTCGCTGTTCTAAAATGTAAAGGTAAAGCATTCCACGCAACAGGCCGTGGGGGCCCATAGGGTTGTGAGACGTCGAGGCTCCCACATTATCTAGAAAATCGGCTCACAGATGTCGGTGAGGTCAGCCGGCTGCCCTTTACCCCCAGATAGATTCATAGTACTCATTTCTGTTACAGGCTGAGTCTACACCAGGGCCATAATGCGGCTGGAAGGATTAGGTCAATTGAAAAATCCAGTGACCTCATCGGGAATCGAACCTGCGACCTTCCGGCTTGTGGCATAGTGCCTCAACCAACTACGCTACCGCGTGCCCCATCACTCACTGTTCTAGTAGCTATATTTAAAAACTTCCAAAAATAAAACCATGAAGCTGTAATTTTCATTTCGCATCGTTAAAAACGATTGGTCCGTTAGTGGTGAGAACAGTTATTGGATTGGTTGCTGATGTCAGAGAGGTGGGCGGGAGACCAACAACAGTTGAGATGGTAAAGTAGGGCGACGTCGCCGAAGCGAGTCAGAGTCAGGACAGTAGCACTGTGTTGTGGCTGTGGCAGTTTGGCATATGACAAAGACTACGGCGAGCAGGCCCTCCGAGGACTAACTCATCTGCAGCAATCAGTTACTCCGTCCAGCCATTCAAACAGTTTTGGCGCCAGCAAACCCCGTCAAGCGACTGTTCCGCCTTCATCAGACCACAAGAACTAAAAGAGATTCATTTATATCACAATACGACTAGGACAGAAACTCTGAGGAAACAACTGTGTGGTGCTGAACAGCAGAAGATGAATTTGCTTGCGAGGGGATTCAGACGCATGTCAACTTATTCGTGAAAGCAAATGTTCAAAGCACAATAAATCTGGAATCGGGTTTCTATAGTTCTGTGTCAAGGTGGTTTCCTGTGTGATTTATGGAAATTAAAACGTCATACTGACTGAAGCCCAACGTAAAGTGTATCAGCAGCATTAGTGGAACTAGGAAAACGTTTACGTAAAGGAGTGTCTACAATTTAAATTCAAGTGTTCAATATCTAGAAATATTTAGGGGAAGTCTTTCATAAAATATTTTTGTCACAAATCCGTTTAAGACTAGGCATGAAAGGATTTCAGTTTAGAACAAAATAAGAGTCATATAACTTTACTCCTGTGACGCAGAAGTTTGTTCAACCGTAAAAAGTAGACTGCCATAAATAACGATTCGTGAATTTCTACAGACATCCAGGTAAATTACCGGTACCTTCTTCTGGCATTCAGACTCACGACGCCTGATACTGGGAGAAAAAGAGAGGGAAGAACACGCCAGATGTTCGAAGTCTGGCAGAAGAACCAAAGACACTTCTAAAGTCGTTTCTTTTGCTACAAATAAATCACATTTACACCAACACCGTTCATTCAGTACAACTTTACGAAGTTATTACTATCTTTTTTAATTTTAATTTCAATATAAAATTTACTCTTTAATTACACAACAGAATTATTTCACGAGAAATAAAAACAAGTACAAGCAATGACAATTATTTTTGTGCTTTCGTCTGGCAAGTATAGCTTATAACTTTTAAAGAACTTCGAGGAACGTAACGTAGAAGTTCTCAGTAAAGGCCGTGCTGTTATACATATATTAATGACAAAGTGATTGCACCTAAGCCGTGAAGAAAGGGAGAAAAAATAACACTTCAAAGGAAAATATATATTCTGATTTAATATTTTTTCTGACCTGTAACTTAATAGAAATGGCGTTAGGAAATATAGTTTTGACAGCTTCTGTGATAGTCTTATACTGTGTGGGGTGCACAAAATCAGAAGGCTGGACTCCCACAACGTTCCGTGAGGTGTCCAACTACAGCAGATCTCAAGACATATCAACCCCCTCATCATCACGAATCAGTGGAAACAACAATCACCGAGACGTGACATCCAGTAACTTCCATCCCACTCGTCGTGACATGAATTCGCGGGCGATGCAGATCACCGTAACCCCGGCAGCAGCGCGCGTCACAACCGATCACCATCTCCAAGACGCGACAGCAAACAGTTTCTACCCTAGCCGTCGCGACTGGACTAAACAGGCTGCAGAAGACGACTCGAATTCAAGTATCCCGGTTACTACGCAGGAATATCCGGGACATCGGGATTATTATCCCAGTCGACGGGAGCGCCCGCAACAGAAGGTCGAGACAATTCAGGTAAGAATGCATGGAATTGTCGTTTTCAGATACCTCCAACCGAGTCCAAGTGTTCAGTATGTGTGCATCTATATCCGCATGTTGTGTAAGAGTGACACAGTGCAGTCTGGTCCATATTACGTTCACTTATGGAACCGTCTCGTCACCAGAATACACAACAAATCCATGATAAAAGCATAACCAATATGTGGCATAGAATAAATACTGCGAAAACAGTGTCTCAAAACATGCTTCTATTCAAGAACAAATAAAGTATACAGGTAGAAGTAAAACTATCTCTGTAACAAGCCGTAGAGGCATATAGAGTCGTGATAAGTCAAGGGAACCACATTAAGACAATCGGCTCATAGATGGCGGTGAAGTTGTCATCCTTAAGCGCCGGCCGCCCTAAAGGAAGATTCCTGGTACGCATTTCTGTTAGAGATTGAGTCAACCCCAGGGCCATAGTGTGGCTGGAAGGATTAGGTGAATTGAAAATTTCGATTATACCATCGGAAATCGAACCCGCGACCTTCCGGCTAGTAGCATAGTACCTCAAGCCACTACGCTACTACATGCCCCCAGAATAAACGAAGAATATATTAAAATTTGGAGAATTATTGCTACCACTCACTTCATATCGTTTATCTTCTCGTCTGGTATCTAAAAACTGTCGTTCCGTTTGTCTTCCATACTAAGGGCGTATTAAGCGGCGTTTCAGAGCAATCATCACTCTGTTCTGACACCCTCAATACATCCTCCAGTCTCTATTTAGACCTAAGACGGAGGAAACTATAGAAAGGCGGTAAAAAAATTATATGAGGGACATTCATAATTCGTACTCAGTCAGCATAGCGGGAGGCCAATGGTTGGAGAGCTGGGGTTCGACTCCCGGCAAGGGAAGATTTTTCTCTTCTCCACAGCGTCCATACCGGCTCTTGGGTCCAGCTAGCGTCCTATCTAATGTGTACTGAGGGCTATTTCCCTGGGAGTAAAACAGTCTGGACGTGAAGCTGACCACTTAACTCCATCTAGTGCCGAGGTCGAGAATGATTGGGGCTATACCTCCACGCCCCATACGTCATCATGGCACAATGCTTAATTAATTAAGCATAGGGACAAGTTTACCTAGTACTATGTTTTACAGTGGTGATCACATGAGTTAAGATTCGATGGGCTGGGCATATAGTACACATGGAATAGATAAGAAAAGTATCTAAAACGTTAGTCTAAAACTTAGGCCGAGCCATAGCTCAAGCGGTTAATTGCTGGCTTCCCATCGCGGCAGCCCGGGTTCAATCCCGGGTCTGGTCAAGTGGGATTTGTGGTCGAGAAAGTGGCGCTGGGGCAGGATTTCTCCGAGTACTTCGGTTTCCCCTGCCAATCTTCATTCCACCAATTGCTCCCCAAACACCCTCACCTATCATTTGGGGCTGGTACAATAGGCCAGAAGTGGCCGCAGTACAAGGGACTTAGTCCCACCCCACTAGCAATAAAAAAAAAGTCTAAAACTTGAAGGGAGAAGAAAGTTACGTTTGTTATTCAACACTGCTCTCAGTATCGAGACCACGCAGCGTCGATGAGAGGATTAATGAACATGCAGCAGTTGGCGGAATCACAAAACCTACCCCAGTGCCACTTTGTCCACCACAAATCCCACATGACCTAACCTGGGCCGCCGCGGCGGGACGCCGGCTACTAAGCGCCTGAGCTATGGCGCGGGCTACGACGAAACTAAGTCAGGACAGCCAGCGTCCGGGACAAGAGTCGAATCGTGCACTTCACGAATACAAATCCGAAGCGCCAACCTGCTTCGTTATATGACGATGCTATGTCGGCATTGGCATTAAGAGGCTGAGGAAAACCGCAAAACAGCTAGTAGGGAGAGGCGGTTCTACCACTGAATACTGCTGGTTCGGTTCACTGGCGCACCTCAACATGTGACTGTCATTACACAGTTAGTGGGTGACTGTGCAGAAAAGTATTGCTAAATGCTATTAGGTCTATAGCGTGCAAGGCTATTGCAATTTGTGGCTCTAACAGCGGGCACTATGAGGAGTCCAGTCTTCCGGGATATAATGACGTACAGCGTGAACTTCGCTTGCTGCCGCTTCGTCTACTGTTCGACCCTGAAGATGGAGGAAATACATTCCTCCGACACATATGTGACTGCATGGCGTCATGTATCAGAAAGTTGTACTCTTCAGGGCTTTTTATTTGGCACTATACAACAAGGTAAAGAAGGTAAGGTTGTCCCTGTGCTTAACTAAGCACAAGGCCATGAAGACGTATGGGGAGTGGATGTATAGACCCACGATTTCTTGACCTCCGAACTAGATTTAGGTGAGTGGTCAGCTTCACGTCCCGGCCGTTTTACACCCGTGGAAAGACTTCCAGGTACCCACTGGATATGAGGCTGGGTGAACCTCAGAGGCAGTCTGGACGACGTGGAGAAGTGAAAATTCTCCCCCCACCGAGACTCGAACTCCGACCCCTTGGTCGTCCAGCCCGTAGCCAGTCGCTATATCGACTGCGATATCCCCACTCTTGGGCATTATAAAACAGGATATGAATATATACCAGCTTTGGTTAGACATACCTTGTCCAAGATATGCCTGTAAGTATAATTTGTATTTATTTACACGTATTTATTGGGGTGGGATGAGACTGAGTCCACTTGGTACGTCGGCCAATAATGGGCCTATTGTATCAGCCCCGGCTGAGAGATGAATATGGAACAATCGGTGGAATGAGAATTGGCAGGGGAAACCGCACTATTCCGAGAAAACCTGCCCCAATGTCATTTTGTTCTCCACAGATCTCATATGACCTGACCTACGACTGATCACGGGTCGCCGCAGTGGGAATGGGTAGGTCTAACTAAGGCCTCAATAGGGCAGGAATCTTTTAATACTGTCATGTGTTGTTAGTGACTTGTAGACGGGGTTTGGATTGGTAAACACATTTACTGACCACTCACAGTTCGTAACTAAAAATAACTATAATATTAATGCTCATTGACACATTAGAAATCACTCCACACAGCCTTCTCAGTCTACTTTCACTAGTCTTCACTTGGTAACAGCTCTCAACAATGGCTATTCCTTTGCAATGGTTTCATCAGACGTTTCCTGGTAACGAATTTTAACAATGGAGATACTACAGCTTCCGTTGCCCGCTGGCTACCACATGACGACTGAACTCTCAACTACGAGTATAATCCTCAACTGAACTAACCACCTATTTCACGTCATTTCCCACAACCGAACCGAACTGAACTCAATAATTCTGATGCCTCGGTTCAATTCATCTGTTCCCAAGCTCATATCCTGGCAGGCTGGCGTCTCGAAACTCCACTGACTTAAATCACCTTCGTTAACGCCGCAGCACGGACCGCACAGAAAACACGTTTACTCAACCGTTCCATAACAACGGCTGTACTCGTCACTTCTCGTATCGTGACAATTCATCTATTGTTGCGTGCGGGCATTACGTAGCAACGGCTGTGGTTCCACAGTTCTTGTTTGAACAAATACGCCATAATACCTTCTATGCTTGAAGATGGAAATGGGAACCATTTTCAAAAAAGTTGTTTCATTCATATCACAAAGTAAAATGGTAGTTCAAGCAAACAGCATTAAACGTTGAGGCATGCAAAATGACTTAAAAATTTGGCTACTAGGTTCAGTTTACTTGGAACCAACGAAACAGTATGTTTGTACCTTTTTTTCTTTTTCCTGAGAAGAATATTTGGATCTAAGAGGCAGGAATTAACAGGAGAAGAAAATCGCAGAGCTTCATAATGTCTACTCACCAAATATTATTAAGATGCTTAAATCAAAAGGGTTGAAATGGGTAGCACGTGTAGCATGTACGCATGGGGGATATGGGAAATACAACGAAGAATAACAAAGTAAAAACTATCCCTGTAACGGGCGGTGAAGGCCATAGGATTGTGAGACGTCGAGGCTCCCGCATTTTACTACACAATCGGTTCGCAGATGGAAGTGTGGTTGTCAGTCTTACGCGCCGGCCCCGCTTTACCTTCAAAGAAGATTCCTGATACTTCTGTTGGAGTCTGAGTCGACCCCAGGCGCACAGTGCGGCTGGAATGATTAGGTCAATTGAAAAATCCAATGACATCTGGATTCGAACGCGCGACCTTCCGGCTTGTAGCACCTCAACCAACTACGCTACGGCATGCCCCTCATGGGAAATACATACAGAAGTTTATTCGGTACATCTGAGGCGTGGTCATGGTGTCCGGTTGTTGAGGAGTAGCGAGATGTTATGATGAAATTTCGGGTTCTATAAAAGGCGGGGTATCTGTTGTGTAGCTGAACAAAAATCAGTTTCTGAAGAATTCCATCGCTTGCTTTAAGGAAGTACATTACGCGCCTCCGGAATATAAATACGGTATTACTATCCGCGCAGTTGGTCTTCGTGACAAGTTCAATGACACTGCAGTCGGTGAACCACGGTTCGATATTCGATCCTTATGCATGAAGTGATGGTTGGAAAGCTTAACTAACCCCTTACTAACTTTTGCCTTGTAATCATGAGGTCCTCGTTCAGAATATCAGCCAATACCTTGCCTTAGCAACTTAGAGTGAAAGTAAACAATCTCCCCTTTCGCCCTCCACAAACAAACATGGCAGTCAAGTTACTACCAATTGTGAGAAGCATTTCATCAAGTAGAGGTAATTAAATCTGTCATTCAGACACGTGGGGAAGAGAAGGTCCAACTCTGCCATTCTTGACCTCGGCATCAGATGGAGGTTAGTGGTCAACTTCACCCCCCGGCCACTTTATCTCCGTGGACAGAGCTCCCGGTACCTATTGCATAGGATGGTGTATGGGCCCAAGAGCCGGTCTGGACGCTGTAGAGTAGAGAACAAAAATTCTCGAAAGAATTAACCGCTTATTTCATTGCTAGTGGGGTGGGACTAAGTCCCCTGTACTGCGGCCACTTCTGGCCTATTGTACCAGCACCAGACGATAGGTGAGGGTGAAGATTGGCAGGGGAAACCGAAGTACTAGGAGAAAACCTGCCATAGCGCCACTTTGTCCACCACAAATCCTACTTGACCAGACCCGGGATCGAACCCGGGCCGCTGCGGTGGGAAGCCAGCGACTAACCGCTTGAGCTATGGCGCGGTCCAATTAACCGTTTACTTTCCTTTGATATGACACGGATTGCAGAGAAAACGAAAAAATTAAGGGAGGGACGCAAACAGCAAGGTGATCTCAATTAGCGTCATTTTATTTTTTCCCCAAAATAAGGAAAGTGTGCAGTCTAGCCTGTAGTCCGGCGCTATAACGACTGAGATATACAGGCTCAATTAAAAATTAATATAGTAGTAAATTACGTGTAATCGAAAAACACTTCTTTGATGAAGAACAAGATTTACAACCGGTGTGACAGGCTAAGAATCAATGCTTTAAGAGGTGAGTTGTGCTGAAGATTAGTTCAAGGCCGTGTACTTCAGGCTTCTTTCTCGTATATTCCATTTTCACACCTTTCACTGCAATAAAATATACCCAGCTTTCAATAACAATTTTCCCTCGAGTCATGTTCATTTGTTTGGATGTTACTATTTCCCTGTTCTCCTAACTACGGTCATCACAAGGATGTTGTCATCTGCAAGACTTACTAGTATGTTCCTCGTGAACAAACAGATGTGCACATCACGTTTTATTGCCTGTCACAACACGCGAGAATGTGGGACGGCACCTGCACACCGAGACTGCCTGTTCACGCTGACTTCCACGGATGCTTTCATGCCCAGCTTACCATTGCTTTCGGCAAATGTCCTATCATTTGAACCAGTTCGCCTGCCTCCATAGCTAATGCAGTCACCCACATGCACAGTGAACCAGGACGTAATATACGGAACACAACTGATGGTAAAAGTACTACTATCAAGTCCTCTAAGATGGACCTAGTTCGAGGAACTGTTTCACTTTTATTTAGTAAACTCGTATAAGGAAATTGAGGTTAATTGGACATCATATAAATATTGTAACTGAGTTGACCAACGCGTTGTCAGGAAACAGCTCTGTAAACACAGTTCAACATGCAACAATAGATGAGGCCGTGTTTTCTATGTCGTCCGCGCCGAACAGCGGTGGAACAACGGGTTTATGCAACCCGCTTCTAGGCAACGGTTAGGTAAACACACTTCCGCGCATCGAACAGTGTTATGAAAGCGGTGACGTTATCAACAATAGAGACGGTGTTTTCCGTGGGGTCTCTGCAGACAGAGTGCTTCTAAGAGAGGTGAATGCAGAAGCAAGTTCAGTTTAGTGCAGTTACTAGTCAGCCGTCAGCTGGAGGAGTGAGTTCAGAAGAATTTTAGTTGCGAGATTCCAGAGATATTGAAGACGAAATAGCAAGACGACTTCATAGTTATCTGAAGTGCTAGTTTCTGTGTTGAGATCCGTTGCTAGGAGACGACTAATGGAAATTGAGAATCCTACTGCTTGTGCAACGGTGAACTGTAAAATTTGTAAATCAGCGATATCGTTGTATTAATTGCATCATCCGAACCAGAACCCGTTATTTTCGTCACGTGTACCACCCTACGCGTGATAATATGTAGAAAGCAACACACATTATCTAGACAATCGCCTCACAGATGGCGGTGAGGCTGTCAGACGTATGCGCCTGCACCCATTTACCCACCCCCTCCAGGGAGACACTGGTACTCATTTCTGCTAGGCGCTGTGTCGACCTCAGAGACATAGTGCGGTTGGAAAGATTAGGTCAACTGAAAAAATCCAATGACCTCAGCGGGACTTCAACTCGCGACCTTCCGGCTTGTAGCATAGTGCCTCCATAGGGAACTGTACGCACTTACACTGAAGCACTTTATGGTGGGAGAAATAGGATTTATAGTTTATTGTATTTGAGGTTATCACGCCGGTGACTATGACAAGTGTCCTGGAATGTAACGTCATGCAGTCCGGAGATAGCTTCACGTTTCGGAGGAACATATCACTGCCATTTTCAGGATTGAAGAGTAAAGCAAGCAAGCAACCAACAGAATCTGGCGGGAATTTCTCAGCGTTTTTTCTTCAGGCCTATGGCAAACCGGATTTTCAACAAACGTTGACACATGCTTCTGCTGGCTTCTCGTTTGGCTTATATTTCAACCCTGAAATAGAGGCAGTATGTTGCTCCGAAACGTCTAGATCTGTTCAACCGCTCTTTAAATTAGATGACAACGAAGTGGTGTGATGCCTTATATATATATTTTTTTCCCCTTGGCACTACAGCCCCAGTGGGCCTAGGCCTACCTCCATGAACTTCTCCGTTCACTTCGGTTTTTCTAGATCTTACACATTCGGTAGGACTCCTTGGGCGGGTGATCAGCTCGTCACAAGGCCTCTACCTGTACACAAACACAGAAAAACGCACACACGCAAACTAAATATCCATGCCCTGAGTGGGATTCGAACCCACGATTCAGGTTTCCAAAGCGAGCGAAGACAGTACATGCCTTAGACCGCTCGGCTACCGTGACCGGCAATGCCTTATATTACAACCTACAATAATAACAAACATTATTACTTTCAGACGTTAATACTCGTCTAATAATTTCTCTGCTTACATAATTATTGCAACGCCTGCAGTATTTACATTTTGCACACGTACACAACAGGTAATACATACGGTATAATTCTATAAAAATGAAACTTTCGCCCCTGAAGGATCTCAGTGCAAATGACATTGGATTCACAATCAAAATTTAATGTATAATTCCTCAAATTAATGACCAGACTTCAGAGATTTTTTCCTCTTAGGGTGAACACTGCCAAGACCTCAAAGGATTACGGTGTTTCATAACAATTTAGAGACTTACAAGACGTCTACTTTCCTCACGACGCTGACACCACAGAAAACGAAAGCACTGGGAGAGAGAGGACACATAGACACAGAGATGGCAAGACGATCCAGTACGCCTCATAACAAAAATTACAGCATACACAGACAGAGAGCAAGGCGATTCCACAAGTCTCATTTTACTTTTTTCGAAATGTGGAAGGTAGGGCAAGATAAAAAATCAAAAACACAAGTTCCGCGGCCAGAATTCCCTGAATTACGCTGTCGACTGGTAGTAGTATATTGGGGGCCCGGGGACCGTCTGGTCGGGTAAACTGCTGCTGGTCCTAGCAAGCACAGTCACACTTGGTTCAGAGTTCCACGGGACTCACGACCAATTTTTACTGTCTAACGGCTCTGGGAGTCTTGCAACTCTCTCGGGTGATTCGATNCGGCTCGTCCGGTGCGGGGGGGATAGGGGTAGGTGGTGGGGGGGGGGGGGGGAGTTAGAGTACTGCCTTACCTTTCACCATTCCATTGTCCGAAGTAAGAGGATGATACTGTCCGCCTCTGTGGTCTAGTGGTCAGAGTTCCTGGCTACAGACCCAGAGGTCTCGGGTTTGATTCCCGGCGCTACCAGATTTTCTGAGTAGTGGATCTGGAATGGGGTTCACTCAGCTTCGTCAGGATAACTGAGGAGCTACGTGAACTGAAAAGTAGCGGCTCCGGTCTAGAAAACCGAGATTAACGGCCGTGGAGAACCGTTGCGCTGACCATGTGACACCCTCTATCGGCAAAAGTTGTCAGTAACCTCGGCGACAAGAGGCGGTCGCTTGGTAGGTATAGATCGCTTGCGGACTACAGGCCATGGAGTTTCAAGAGGATGATGCGAGGGGGCATTAACCAAAACCTCAGAAAATTATAAAATATTATCATTTAACGACACTGCCCGATTATATGGTGTCAAATGATACGATCACTGAATAATGAATTGGTAAGGGTATGGAAGGACGCGATATTATCCCGATTTTTGCCTGGAGAGCCTGAGGCATATCAAGGATATCGAGATTGACCAATATTCTTTCACGCGAATCACGTTAATTATTCCAAAAATCTACATGTTATTAACGAGCCAGAGTTAGGCCACGTGCGCTACACAATTTCGTCTACTGATAACGTCGTTAACTAGAAAACAAATACAAAACAAGTTCTGGGAAGAACTAATCGCCTACTTTCGTTGATACTAAAGGCACAACACAGAAAACGACGCGTCCAACAATTATTCTATTGTTTCGCTTGTATTCGTTGCCTTGGTAACGTGTACACAGAGTGATGGGAGGAATTTAAGAAGTACGCCGTTGAGATGGGCACAGGTAGCATTTCATACCAACTTTCATAAAGATGGGTTCAGCCATTCAAAAGTTGATAAGGGGAAAACAAATAGAGACAGCATGGTGATGGCATAAGCCTACTTTCCTTAGTTTTCCAAAACAAGGAAAGTTGGCTAAAAACACTATAATCGGAAAGCCTGCATGGGACGTGAATGCAATGCTTGACTCACTCCTGAGCACTTTACGCCGTTTTTTTTGCAAGGGGACTGCCCGATATCTCGATTCGTGGCAGTGGCAGTAATTAATCTGGCCGTTCTCGCTGACAATGGNGGAAAGCCTGCATGGGACGTGAATGCAATGCTTGACTCACTCCTGAACACTTTACGCCGTTTTTTTGCAAGGGAACTGCCCGATGTCTCGATTCGTCATGTGGCAGTAATTAATCTGGCCGTTCTCGCTGACAATGCGAACAGATCCAGTTTCCGAAACGTTGTGTTTGAAAACACACAGCTCACAGCGTTCAAAATAAGTCATGTTATAGGCTAATTTAATTTCACCTCCACCTGCATATTTTTATAAGGTTTGCTATTAGTCATGCTTCGTAGTTGTCGCAGGTTCGAATCTCCAAACGAAGGCAGCCCAAATCCTGAAAGGTTTCACGTGGTTTTCTTCAGTCAATCCAGGCAAATCCTATCCAATTCATGATTCACTAAACATCAGATAGTTCGATGATGAGTCATCTTGAGCTGTCGAAAGCATCGTTAAATAAAAAAGATGAATAAACTAATTCAATTTTCGTTGAGAACAGCGAAGGCCGGCAGAGATATCTGTCTAGGGAGCCCTTGGAAGGTTACGCCAAAACTTTCAAGCAACACCCTGTAACGACAGGCGAAGCCGCACGCATATAAAATGTGTTGTGACAGAAATCCAAGCACGTAACTGTTTCCGCTTGAGGAGCGTGAAGTCTTACGCATGCGTGCCACTAGGCCTATGGACCATACACTCATGTCCTAGTCACGCCTTCAAGGCGTTCTCCTTAGTCACACGGGGAAGATGCACCAATTGTGTAATTCATTTTTCACTTTTCATATATATGTTTGTAAGGTAAAACAAAATTCAGGCCACGTTCATGTTACATTCCACATGTATACTATTAATCCGGGAAAGAAACTTCCAGATGTGAAATTTGAGGTCCTCAAGGCAGTGACTATGAAGAATACCGTCTTCTGGATATGACGCCGTGTACTACGGTGGATATTTTCCGACGTTTCGAGGAACGTACTGCCTCCAACTTCCTGACAATCATTATCGTAGCCTAAAGATAGTACGCTCTTCCGAAACGTCGACATATATCTAACAGGATATATGTTGGATATTTAACGGTGTTTCGGAGAAACGTGTTGCCTCGATCTTCAGGGCAATCACTCTCGCACTCTTCCGAAACGTCTAAATGTGCCAGAATATACGTCATCACATCACATAAGAAAGAGTTTTTCGAGTCCTAGAGAGGTACAGCGTGCTGCTTCGAACTTCGGGACAATCACTCTTCCGAAATGTCTGTATATATGTACCAGAACAAGCCAGAAGAGAGCCAGAGCATTCATATTCATGTACTACTAACAATGACAAGATACTAATTTTGTACTGCGTAGGACGGTTCCAATACGCGATATGGCATTTTTTAAGAAATCATCGCCAGAAGACACAGGTTTCTTTCAAACATCGTCAAGTAACTAACGACCCGAGCTAGGCGACGGAGACGCTACGGTTACTAAATACATAATATAAAAGCCACTCGAAGTAGGGTACTTTCAATTTAACAACAGACAGCCATGCAAATGTGAACCATCTGTCCCGTAGTCAAGCTATTTCAGTTCATGGGTCATATGGTCGATATTACTCGTATATTTCACGCGCACTCGCCTCGAGGACGATCAAGTATTTTGTGGTGAGAACGGGTGCTCCACTTTCGAGCAGCATTCGAGCATTAACGGGCACATACAGAAATTAAATTCATGTTTTATTAATGATGCTGTGACACAAGTTAAGAACTCCTTCTTTGGAATCTCTTAATAGTTATAGTTTTAGCCTACTTTCTTTATTTAAAAAAATTAATGTAGGCTTATGCGATCACCATGCTGTCTGTGTTTCAGCCCCCTTATCAACTTCTGAACGTCTGAATCTATCTTTACGAAACCTGGAATGTATATCATGACACCTGAGCCCATCATACATATGTCTGTATGTGTATCCCACACCGTTGCTAGACAACGGCCTGGTAAAAAAAACGTTACAGCGGCAAATAATACAGAGACAACAATATAATTGTTGAACACGCAGTTTTCTATGTGGTCCGTGTCGTATCAAGGAAATTTGGAGATTAAATCTTCCCAGAACTTACTGTTATATAAACACGTCTCAGAAATCGGCTCTTTTGCTTCTGCAGGTGAACAGGATATCTTAATAAAAGAAGTCAAACAAGAAAATGCATTGCCCGTCAGAGTTACCCGATTAACTGGTTCAGCACACTTATGGAATGAGCTTGATGTTAATTGGTCCGTCCGAGCTAACCTCTGGGTGTACCTTGAGAAGACCTGCAGGATGATCAACGAGGTTTCCGGTATAGCGATTTCAGTAATAATCGTACGTTGAAAATAACACCCAGTAACTTTCTGATCAGCCGGTCACGGTAGCCCAGCGGTCTAAGGCATGTACTATCTTCGCTCGCTTGGAAACCGGGATCGTGGGTTCGAATCCCAATCAGAGCATGGATATTTAGTTTGTGTGTGTCCGTTTTTCTGTGTTTGTATACAAGTGGAGGCCTTGCGACGAGCTGATCACCCGCCCAAGGAGTCCTACCGTATGTGTAAGATCTAGAAAAACCGAAGTGAACGTAGTTCATGGAGGTAGGCCTAGGCCCACTGGGGATGTAGTGCCAAGAAAAAAATACTTTCTGATGACTTAATGACTTATATGATGATGACGCATCCTTCAAGATATTTTAAATCCACAACACTTACTACTTAATAACTTTTTTTTTCCTTGGCACTACAGCCACAGTGGGCCTAGGCCTACCTCCATGAACTACGTTCACTTCGGTTTTTCTAGATCTTACACATTCGGTAGGACTCCTTGGGCGACTGATCAGCTCGTCGCAAGGCCTCTTTTTTTTTCTCTCTCTCTCAGTGGCGCTACAGCCCCAATTTGGGCCTAGGCCTACCTCCATGAAACTCTCCGGTCGCAAGGTCTCTACCTGTAGACAAACACAGAAAAACACACACAAACATCCATGCCCTGAGTGGGATTCGAACCCACGATCTCGGCTTCCGAGCGAGCGAAGATAGTACATGCCTTAGACCGCTCGGCTACCGTGATCGGCACTTAATAACTTTAATGACTGCTTAATGATACATCTAATGTTGACGCATCCTACAAGATATTTTAGATCCATATATACTCCTTAATACGAGTAAATATAATGATTGCTTAATGATCTATCTGCTGACAACGAATCCTGCAAGATATTTTAGATCCACAATACCCTCAACACTTAAGACATTATTTAATAACTTTTGGATGATTGCCTAATGATATACCTATTGATGACGCATTCTCAAAAATATTATACATCCACAATGCCCCTAATATTACGTCACTTGTAGCTGACAAATGATGCAGAAGAAAGGAAAGCAGAACTGTTAAGAAAACCAACGAGGAAGGGTAGAGCTAAACTGCCGTAACGGGGACGTGAGGCACTGCAATACCTACTGTACTGCACGCAGAGAGCAACAGCGCTCGTAACAATCAACAGGCGTAGAGTGAACCTAGTTCATCGAACTTTGCACTGGAAATAGCTGATCACTTACAAAGTGTGAAGAAGCTGATAGGTGATTTGTTACGGTTCGAGCATCGCGCATCTTCTCCTGACGTCAAGGCAACAATTTTCCGGATTACAGAACAATAGTAATCACTATTCTACACAGAAAATTTGGCACCCAGTTCCCCCATCTTCTCATATACTGCGTCTATAGCTCATAAAATAGACTCAAAATGTGAAGTTCTCAAGGAGGTGACAACGAGGAATAATGTCTGCTGCTGCTATGTGACGCCGTGTAGCCGGATGAAAATTTACAAGTTGTATATTGCTCCGATTACATGGCATCACCTCCAAGAAGACAATGTTAGGCCAAATACTCAATTTCAGCTTCAGAACTTCGAATTTCGTAAGTAAGAACACAGTCAGTATCCAATACGAACAGTTTCATTTCAGAACAGGTATTATTAGCAAACTTTTCTTACTTCGAACAAATAAAAGTAGGCGTAATAGATCACCTTAGTGTACGTGTGTGTATGTGTATCGCCCCCAACAATTTCTGAATGCCTGAAACAATCTTTAGAAAACTTGGTACGTACGTATATCATGGCACCTGAGCCCATCCCAACGGAATATTTCATAAATCCTTCCCATCAGTAATACCAACATTACAGCGTCTCAAATTAAGGCAAAACCTTAATAGTGATTGAACGCCTGTACCAATCTTCATTAAACTTGGTATGTGTACCATGCCACATAAAAGTCATCTCAAAGCACACATCATAAATCCCTCTCATCAGTAATACTAACACTGCAGCCTTTCAAATTGTTGAGGTAAAAACATTTATAATACTCGTACTTGAATGCCCGAACCAATCATGAACCTTCGTCTGTACATCATGCTGCTTGAGGCCATCTCAGCGGCGTACTTGACCAACTCCTCTCATCAATAGTACCAATACTACAGCCTCTCAAATTGACGTATCAAATACTCAGCTTGTAGAGAAAGAAAAGTAGGCGATTAGTTCTTCGCAGAACTTCTTATACTGTGTGGTAACATACCCATTTATGGAACCAGTAGCCGTCCGAGTAACGAATCATCGAAGAACATTCACTCGGAAATTACTGCCACGTAGTATGTGTGACTATAAAAGGGGGTTTGATTGATAAATAGATGTACTGACCACAAACTACAAATAACTAGAACACTACAGCTATTTCCACAATTTACTGTTCACTAAAATAGTCTAGAGTTTTCCGTCTGTTACTAGACGTTTCCTGATAACGGCTCCAACAACGGGTATTCTTCCGCTTCCGGCTCAAGTCCTCTCTTCACAGACTCCCGTACAGGACTGAAAGTCAAAGTCACATTGCGACTGACGGTCGGTCGGTCAGTCAATCAGTAAGTCTTGGTGTCGAGCCCATCTGGGGCTCATGACCAGATACGTGTATTTATTACTGACAGTTACAGTATTTTTTGTGGGGCGTCATCTCTGACGAGAGGACAGGTCTGTCTTTTGTATACACTGCTGGCCCTTCCCAGAGCAGTCTTTCTCGGGTCTGAGGTCCTTGAGACTCGCGACCATATTTTATTCTTAGATTTGAGACTTTCATTTTCGTCGCCTCCTACGACTCGCAGGATCACGGTGGAGGTATTCGATCCCGCCTCCACACGGGATTCCTATATAGGACTAGGGTCTAGTCTAACTTTTCTTATAACACCTGGGCACGGACCACATAGAAAACACGGCTCTTCCATTGTTGTAGTCCAACTGTTTCATTATTAACTGCCTAGAAAAGGGAACGTGTTTACCGAGCCGTTACCCAGAAATGGCTTTGGTATATCTGCCAATTTCTGCCATATTTTATTCTTAGATTTGAGACTTTCATTTTCGTCGCATCCTACGACTCGCAGGATCACGGTGGAGGCATTCGATCCCGCCTCCACACGGGATTCCTATATAGGACTAGGGTCTAGTCTAACTTTTCTTATAACACCTGGGCACGGACCACATAGAAAACACGGCTCTTCCATTGTTGTAGTCCAACTGTTTCATTATTAACTGCCTAGAAAAGGGAACGTGTTTACCGAGCCGTTACCCAGAAATGGCTTTGGTATATCTGCCAATTTCGCGGTCGTTGTATAGCAACGGCTCTACACACTACATAACTTATACAGGAAAAGTTGCACATTCACCAAATAGCTTAAGTATAAAATCGAATTTGAAACACGACAGGCCCACTATATACGATGTATTCAGGGCGTGGGAGCGCCTCTGTGCACAGCTGACATTATGAACTGGAATCGAATCAGACACCATGGCATGATTGGAAACTTTGAAATGTCATTTGCCTGTCCCTGGGTCTCGTCTATGTATAGGCCTGCTTCTGATCCATTTACATCTCGAACAGACTATAAGCCCTCGATTATACAATGTTAACCTTCAAGGTATTCGCGGGAAGGCTCACTTGCATTGCCGCAGAATATAACACGTGACCATCTGATATTTTCATTCACTTCTCATACAGTCCGGTGAAATTAATCTAAAAAAATTC
The DNA here is from genome assembly GCF_002891405.2 of Cryptotermes secundus. Taxonomy (NCBI): domain Eukaryota; kingdom Metazoa; phylum Arthropoda; class Insecta; order Blattodea; family Kalotermitidae; genus Cryptotermes; species Cryptotermes secundus. The sequence continues at coordinate 1,295,450 of NW_019721009.1, read as the reverse complement.
TAACCAAACTACTTCCACAACAATAGCTCAGCCGGTCAAGATATTCCCTATCTTTTATAAAACCGGAGAGTTCCTTGTCGTTTTAACAAGAGGTTGCCACCGAAAATAGGCTGTGCCAGTTGAACCCAATCAGCTTTATTTGTCTGTGAGCCATTTAAATATCAATTTCGGATCCATGTACAAGTCTTCCAAGTGGTCTCTTCTTAGAATGAAATTTGGTAAGAAATTGTAGGACTCATCATACGTGCTACATGTCCCACCCGCTCATTTCTCATTGATTTAACCATGCTAATAATATTATGGAAAGCGTGCTACAAATTTTCCAACTTCCTCTGTCTATTATTACTTTTTTCTCTTATATCCAGATATTCTATTCAGCGTTATGTTCTTCCCTCAGGATTCGAGACCAAGTTCCACACCCGTACACCATGGTCCGTTGGCCTACTTAGTGTTGTAATTGTTGTATGTAGATAAAAACACTCAACTGAAAGACGTCTGCAAAACAGAACTGGAGAGTAGTTATTAACGACCTGAATCTATAATGAATCGAATCAGATGTAACTGCTGTGTGGTACAAAAACCGTAACTTCACAAGGTTTTCGTTTAATTTTAACGAAATGAACCATAATTGCATGTTTTGAAGTACTGTACAGTTCTACCATCTATTCTTTAATATATGTGGAGTCGGGATAGCGCAGTCGGTATAGCGACTGGCTACGGGCCGGAAGAATCCAGGTAGGGTCAGAAATTTTGTCCTCATTACGTCGTCCAGACCGGCACTGAGGCCCACCCAGCCTCCTATCTAATGGCTACCGGGGGATCTTTCCCCTGGGGTAAAAGAGCGGAGGTGTATAGCTGACCATGCACTTCCAACTAGTTCCGAGGTCAAGAAAACGTGAGTCTATACATCCTCTTCCCCCGCACGCCTTCATGGCATAGTGTTTAATTAGTTATGCAAGCGGACATCGAAATCATACAGCGCTTTTAATTGAAGACTCGACTCTCCGATTCATTCTGAACGCACCTTGGTTCATAAACAACCACAGGATGCATAAAGATCTACAAATGATCACAGTACTCAATGAAATAAAATAGTGGAATACAAAATACTTACGAAAACTAAAAAAACAACACTAATGCACCAGCAGTGAACCTACTAGATATTAGCGAAACTAAACGTACACACAGACTGAAAAGATACACCGTCCTAACTCTACCAGGCAGGCCTGAGAAATCCCACAGTAAAAGTAAGTAAAGGTAACCCTGTAACAGGTCGTGAAGGTCCATAGGGTTGTGAGATGTTGAGGCTCCAAAATTTTCTAGTCAATCGGCTCATAGATGGCGGTGAGGTTGTCAGCCTTACGCGCCGGCCGCCCTTTACCCACAGCAATATTCCTGGTACTCGTTTCTGTTAGAGGGTGAGTCGACCCCAGGGCCACATTGCTGCTGGAAGGATTAGGTAAACTGAAAAAATTCCACCTCATCGGGATTCGATCCTGCGACCTTTCAGCTTGTAGCATAGTGCCTCAACCAAACTCCCAGTACAAGAATTAAATTGATACTTAAGTGATCAAAGAAAAAAGTATATGAGTTACGCCACTGGTCATAACTCATTCACGAGCCAGTATTTATTGCAGATTCTGCAGATTATGTATATTAAATGTGTGAAAAAGAAAAATCTGCAACGTATAAAACGAACGCTTGATTGGGATAACGTGTCTGTCCGTCTGTCCACAAGAACACATTCAGTAAAAACACACATTACAAGTCGAAGTATTCATTTCCAGTCTCTGACATAAATTAAGACCCTTTGTACGGATACGACAACAAACACATTTCTGAACCAGGAAAAATATATGTATTCAGAGATCCATGGCGCTCGTAGTGGTGAATACCCGAAGTATAATGATACATCCAGTCAGAGCACTGTAATATTCTCCGTTGCTTTACCTCCGTTTTTGTATTGAGATAAACGTAAACCTATAAAAGTTCGTGACATACGTTATATTGTGGTAGGACACTCCGCTGTTGAGCCATCTATAGAGAACTATTAAAATTATCTGTGGAGCACATACCTAATTTCATGGCGAATTTAGAGTGTCGTGCCATGAAATGAGGCATACCACGAAATAGGGAAGCTTTGCCCCATACTAGACAGAACAAAAGCATTCTCATTTTGACAGCCGGTGACTCTGAGCACCTCAACTTCGTATATCTACGCTACGGTGGTCGTAATAAAAAAATCCCTTTTGACAGCGACTTTGCCATAATTAACATCTTCTCATACTTTCAAAAAATGCACAGAAAGATAAAATTGTCCACAAGACAGGAAGACGATAAAAATGGTTAGAAAAATATTCATACAAAAGGATGCATAACAGCAAGAAGTTTCCACACTAAGTTATATAAAATAACGTAAGACCTATATGAATAAATGGGTTTACCCAACTTTGAAGTAAATACGCAGTAAATACGTAATATTGTAACTTATAAGACTAGTTTTGGATTGCTTGTGTGTTGTTCCATCTAGCAGCGTGTGGTGTTGTCTTCACCAGTCTGTGTTGTTCCCTCTAGCACACAAACAAGGGGCATATTACAGATAACAGACGTAGCAAAACAACGGGCTAACAAACAGAACAACAAGCTGCAGACACGAACCTTCTGGAAAAATGACATAACTCTAAACAAGTGGACAACGCCCTTATGAGGTGAAATAGGATTTTACGAAAAATTTTAATGGATTTTACTTAATTATTTATGTTATTTTAAGTGGACTGCAAGGCGCGATTTTAGCGCACATCAGAGCAGTTAACAGTTTGAACGCATTAAGACACCTGAAGATGGTCATCTATAGCCGAAACATGTTGTGTTAAGTGTTAAATGTGAATAAACAATTGTTGCATTATTGACGGACTCTGGATACACACGTTTAACTAAAGATTTGCAGCAGGATGCCGAAATACAGAATGGGTCTATATTTTCCAGCTGTATTTAGTAAGAAGAATCAAAACACCAATATTTTAGCCTGACATTATTTTCTTTACTCAATTTAGGATTTAATCACGGTTAACTTCTGACAATTCCATTAAATACAAACGTGGGTTAGGCAAGCAGGCGAGGTACGGAGAGGAAGGGAACGACCGCCAAGCGATAGCACATACGCAAAGCATCCGATCCTTGTACAGTGCGTACAATCAAGTGCGCGCCGCGGCTGCAATTTGCCGNGCACTGCCTCCTTCTCACCTTTCTCGCACGGAGCTATTTTGCGTCAAGTAAACGCTGTGATGTGGATGTTGCCGACGTTTCGGAGGTACATGCTGCTTACATATTCAGGGAGAGTTTCTAAATGCTTGGTCATCACTTGGATGGGTGTCCGCTTGGGAGAGTTGGATACCATTTGTTTTCTTTCTTTTGTGCACATCGTGGCTCTTAAAAATGACAGCTGAGCAACTTTCCTAGTCCAATGTCCCTATCGGCCAACATGAGGCACCAATCCCCACCTTTATTCTTTCTTTCTTTCTTTTTTTTTCTTCGAAAAACAGTATATTATGTATACACAGAAATTCACAGACCTTACATACTTCGACCCTGAAGATGGGGGTCGTATGTAACTCTGAAACGCCAGCAACATTTCCCACATTCACACGGTTAACAGCCCAAGAACACAGTTAATGTTAACTTCCTAAACTCAATCAGAATGGGATGGGTAGGACATTTAGCACGAATGGCGGAGAAGAGGAATGCATATAAAATTTTAGTCGGAAAGTCAGAAGGAAAAAGAGACCACTAGGAAGACCAAGCTGCAGGTGCGTGTATAATATTAAAACGGATCTCAAGAGAGGATTAGGACTGGATTGACCTGGCTCAAGATAGGGACCAGTGGAATGCTCTTGTGAACACGGCAATGAACCTTATGGTTTCATAAAATGTTGGGAAATTCTTGAGTAGATGCGCAATTGTCAGTTCCTGAAGCACGGCTCAGCTCCATGGAGTTGGCCAGTTCCCTTCTTCAAGCCACGTCTGCATGCCCCAAACATGTGTAGCACTGCACACATCGCGAGGTGAACCCAGGGTTCGCGTAAGTCCACGAAGTAACATTAAAGGTAGAAGATACACGCTCATCAGCTTTCATCATTTTTGTTAACGTTAGAATCGTTTAAAATTTTACACTTAGATGATTTTTGAAAGAAAAAAGATTAGTACTCACGACATATACAACAATGGCGGTAATAGTTTCCCCTTTAAAAACAATTACCAACATGGACCTCACGCCCATCTGCCTAAGTCAGGCTACCGCCCTAGGCTGAAGCCCTCATGCAAGAATTTTACAGCTCTAATCAATCTGTCAAGTCACGAACTCTATCTTCCAATTCCAGAATCTGAATTAAATTTCATGGCAGAAGAAGTGTGTGACTCAAAGTTCACATATTTGTTGTCGCTTCATCCCATATTCTTCTCTGCAGCGTCTCTCTCTGTGTGTAGAAAGAGATGCCTATATGCAGGGGTTCTGTTAGAGTGAGATTTATCATTGCTATTAAGCAATTTCGGGAAACCATAGCAACGACATGTCGAGCGTTAACACGTTGCACGAACGCAATGTATGTAGTATACCGCATAGTATGTAGAACGAGCTACATATTACTTCAGTGTATCGTGTCTATTCAGTGAGTACCGATATTTTGATGTGGATATGTGAAATGTAATATACTGTATGGAAAAAACGGTGTACGATTGAAGATTTGTGCGTCTTATTAGTGGCAGATGGCGTTAAAAGTCGGCCTCGACGCAAGGTTTTGTTAACAGGTAGGTGTGGAAAGGAATGCTGGAGAAAGAATGGGAGGTTAAGAGTACGAAAGCTGACGTTATAAATTATGAGACTTGTCGGCGAATTCTGAAAGGTGTTACACCAATTTACACGTGAAGAATTAAGCCTGAGAGTTCATGTAATTAGTCTCACTGAACTGTTATTATAGATATGCCAGAAGAGACAGAAGACGGTCGCAGGCCGTGGCGTAAGTACCTCTGCTCTGACTGTAATTAGTCTTAATTAAAATATCTACCCGAGCTATCGAGCATGCTGACTGAGGCAGTAACGCTTCTGACTTCTATTCGAGAGGTGAAAGGTTCGATTCTCGACTGGAACACCGTCCATCCTGAAGAAAGCAGTCTNCTCACGGTCTCTTCGCTTGCAGATTTCTTATATTTTTTCTTCTACCCTGAAGATGGAGGCGATACGTTCCTCCGAAACGTCGGTTAACACCACATATACACGGTGCCAAATCCCAGAAGACTGCTTTCTTCATAGTCACCGCCGTGAAAGCCTCAAATCTTACACCGTCCATCCTGATTGAGGTTTTTGTAAAGGCGAATAATTTCTTGACCAGCTGCGCGACTATTAGCTTCTCAAGAATGGCGTTAGTGTGTTCTCTTCCGCTGGATATCGTATCGCAACTCAAACCCCAAACTGAAATAGCACGAAAGAACGTTAATTAAAGTGGAATTACACAATGAATGGACACAGGGAGAGGAGTCGAACTGAAATGGCCTAAAGGACAAGATTTGTGCAGGCATCCACTTGGAGTCCTTGAGAAAAACAACGATAACTTCAGTCAGTACAGCTTATGAAACGTAAATGCATTATGACAAACTGAACCTATACAGCACGAAATTGGGTGGATGGGAGAAAATAGTGTGATTACAATGTTTGAGAGAAAAACCCCTATAGGACACTTAGGTGTAGCTGGAAGGATAATATTAAACTGTATATAGTGGTAGGTGGGTACTAACTTCCGGAGGAACATACTGTTTCCATCTTCAGGGTTGAAGATTCATATTGTCGTTCTCTGGGTTATAATTCGAATAGTGCAAGAGGCCTAAGTGGCTACCGACTCTGAAGATGTACACCGCACGTTCATCCGCAACGTTGGAACTCAGGTACCAGACCAGAAGGCGTCATAATCCAAAAGACCAAAATAAAACATGACATGGGCGTCGCTAGGATGAGGGGGACTTACAAAATTGTTTTCTTTTTCAAACACGTTTAAGCCGCTTACAACTATTCAGGGCGGACGAATATATTTAAGAAACTTTCCTCATTTTGAAATAATAAAGGTAGGTTTATGAGATCACCATCATGCCTGTGTGTCCTCCCTTATTAATTTCTTAGTGACTAAACCAATCTTTGTGGAACTTGGTATGTATGTCATGGCCATCTCAACGGCGTATCTCATAAATCCTTCCAATCGGCCTGTGTCTATATATGCACTTCCCGACCGTTGCTAGGCAGTGGCTCGGTAAAACGTTACCGCGGCAACGAATACACACGCAACAATAAAACTATTGGACGAGTCGTCTTCTATGAGATGGTGTCACGTCAAAGGAGGCCATTAGTTCTTTCCAAACCTTCTTGCTTTTAACAGTTTTCATTTTTTGGAAATATCTCGCACATTTTCTCCTCTTTTCATTTCCAATTTTTTTCGCCAAAATCCAGGCAGGTCAGATGCATGGCTCCCTTCTCCCGGAGCCCACGGTACCTATAACAGTAACCTGGATTATACAGTCTGAGAAGAAGGTTCAACGCCGAGTCTGTGATGGCCTTCAGGTTTCATAGCATAAACCTTATTGTCAGATGAATAATAAATAACCACTTGTCCAAATAAAAACCTTGTGTTGCTGAGTTAAAGAGTGGCCGTAGGCGGTGATAAACATGATGAAAGGGCCAACAACAGAATTCACAAACACCCTGTTTCAATAGACAACTCTGTATATTCCGTTACCGTGCAACAGGATGCCAGGCAGGAATGTGTAACCGATACATGGCGTGAACAATCAGCGCACAAGACAAACAGTGTCGCTGGAACGCTTAGCATTCATGTCACCGACTGGTGGCAGTTCAGAATGCAGGGCTGTCTGCTAGCGCACGCGCAAGGTAGCCACGTGGACTCCCGCACAAGTTACCTTCTGAATTTCATTCAACTTCGATGTCCCCAAGGTGCGATGTACTTTTATGCCAGCAATGAACACGCGGCTACTGGCCGAACAATATTTTCTTGGGCTACTCGTAGCGTCAATTCTGAACAAAAGTCCAACCTTCTGGAGACTCGCTATGTGTCCATCATCAGGGAATAATTCCCTCATGTTTGATACATCATACTATACGGAGTCACATCCCCAGAGACCGTAATCTAAATTCTCGCCTATGTGATAATTTCAGATATTGCTTTTAATGATGTTCTCAAAGCCATGTTCAGCTACCTTAGAACTTCACCCGTCATTCGACGCTACAGGCCTATAACCTAAGAAGTTGATGTAAAATCGTCAAACAAACTAAGAAAATTCATACAAAAGACATCGAATACGACGTGATGTAGCCTAGCAGAAGCTTCCCGACGTTTCGGAAAAACGGGATGCCTCCATCTTTAGGGTACTTTCTTGATAAAGGTAGCACGTTCCTCCGAAATGTCGTAAAAATTCACAGCGTCACATTATATCAGCTATCTTCATAGTCACCGCCGTGATAATGGCAAACTAAACTAATAACAGCGCATACACAAATATACATATCACCATATTGGCAGTCAAGAACAATGGAGCTATACTCCACTCCCCCATACGTCTTCATGGGGTAGTGCTTAATTAATTAAGCAAAGGGATCACTTTACCTTTCACAACAACTCAGAGGAACAACCACTGCGTCTGACACGTGTTTCGAAGGGCTGCTCTTAAGAGTCTTCAGGACAGACAGACAGATAGATTTTCTATAGAGCGATAATACATATAAAACGTGTGAAAAGAATACCATCTCTTAACGTATTTCGCACAGCAAGATAAGCCAGGCAAGACCTCCGCCTGCCACCTGCATCACGCTGATTTTTGCTTGCTGAAGATGGCTCCCAATATTTGTAATTAAACAAACAGAAAGAGGTGCCACGAAGGGCCAATTTCAGGACAATTATGCTAGTATCGTCATCCGAAACGAACCGATTATTTTAATGCTTTCAAAGTATACTTGTAGACTGGTGAAATCTTCTCGGTCTATCAGCCGTGTCGGTTGAAATTGCCGACGTTTCAGAGACCATCTCTGTCCCCGTCATAATGGTCTGATGATGAGGACAGAGATGGTCTCTGAAACGTCAGTAGTTTACTCTTTGATACGGCTGACTGATCGAAAAGATTTTATCCGCTTTAGCGGCCGAGAGTGCTTCAAGTCCAGCACCGGTAGGGATACAACAAAACAACGCAAAGTGAAATGAACAAATTTACTGACATCTGAGACTCACAACGGTGACTACGAACATTACTATAGTCTCTGGCGTGGAACCATGTAGCCTGGTAGATGTTTACTAATGATATGGAGGAACACTGTATCCCCCTTTCGCTATCTTGAAAACGAGGGCTGTATATTCCTCCGAAACGTATGTAAACTTCTACCAGACGAGGCGGTGTCACACCCCAGAAGATAGTGTTCCTCAGCCATGATTAGTTTCGCAGAAATACAGCCTCGAGGCACTCTTAGTTGTTATGATGACGGTGTAAAAATATGCCAAGACAACAGCGGTGTAAAAACAAGGATTGTGGCTGTCACACACCGAATTTCGTATCAGAAAATGCTACTTCACTCTGTAGAAGACGCCTGTAGCATATGGCATGGATATAGAAGGTTATCATTACTCTTATCCTGATACGTCAGCAACAAGCGTGGAATATTTCAAACTGTTTGTTTCCAACATACAAATATCCAGTATTACTTGAGTAACAATTCTAAAAATTCCGAACTTAACCGCAGAGCTTAGGAATGGACACGAATCGCCCCCTAACAACATTAAGCTCCATTATTTCTGACTGTATCCAATTAAATGACAAGCAATTCTATTAAAAGTGACTATTATAACTAAAATGTATGTACCTCACAACTGAAAACACTTGTTATAAGTAAGTGCTTAACGCATACACATCAAACGTTGCATCCAAATGTTTACCACGAAGCCTCCCAGCCATTAATGTAAACATCAAAATTCCATCCACTTCAGTAAAGGCGTTAGTAACTTTTCTCCTTGGCCGCGCCATAGCTCAAGCGGTTGGTCGCTGGCTTCCCAACGGGGGGGGTTCGATCCCGGGTCAGGTCAATTGGGATTTGTGGTGGACAAAGTTGCGCTGGGGCGGGTGTTCTCCGAGTACTTCGGTTTCCCCTGCCAATCTTCATTCCACAAAATTCTCCATCATCATAATCACCAGGAGTAGGCTACAATATGCCAATCAGTAGCCGCCGTGCCTAGTGGACCCAGTTGGACTCCACTTTTCTCCTCGGATCTATAAAACTGTCAGCTTTCCATCGCTTTGCCAAGAGGACGAGCAGGCACAGGTAGAGAACATTCAGAGCCCAACAATTTCCATCAGCTTCGCGAATGTAATGCCTCCCATTAGCCCCTCCCCCAATAAGTCTACGTATCTCCATTTCAGAAGCAGCGTAATTAAAAAAAAAGGTAAAGATTAAGCTATTCCTGTAACAGGCAGCGAAGGCCCATATGGTTGTGAGACGTCGAGGCTCCCACATTTTATAGACAATCGGCTCACTCATGGCGGTGAGGTTGTCGGCCTTAGGCGCCAGCCGCCCTTTACCCCCAGGAAGATTCCTGGTACTCATTTCTGTTACAGGCTGAGTCGACACCAGGGCCATAGTGCGGCTGCAAGGATTAGGTCAATTGAAAAATACAACAGCCTCACCGGGAATCGAACCCGCGACTTTAGGGTTTATAGCATAGTGTCTCAACTAACTGCGCTACAGCGTGCCTCCAGGTAAAGAAAAAGCTACCCCTGTGCTTAATTCATCAAGCGCCAAGCCATAAACATGTATGGGGGAGTGAAAACACAGCTCGACCATTCTTGACTTCGGCATTAGATAGGAGGTGAGTGGTCAGCTTCACGCCCCGGCCGCTTTATCCCCAGGGAAAGAGCCCACGGTATTTATTGGGGGCACCAGAACCGGTCTGGACGCTATGGAGAAAAACGCCTTGCCAAGAATCGAAACCTACTCGTCGAATTCGTAGCCTAGCACCTATACCGACTCCTATTCTATAAAATAAGACTGAAAATATTGAATTCTCCAACGGTGATGTTTAGATTCACCACAGAACGGCAATTGTGCTTGGAATGCTCCGCAAACCAGGTGCGTTAGTTTACTCACATGCAAGAGGAACACGAACGAATAAACATTACTAAAATACATAAAAAGGAGCTTTGCCTTCCCTGTGTATCGTCAGTGCATTGCACGAAAACATGGAGGGAGCAAACAGTGCGTGTATGTCATGGTCTCGGAACTTTCTGGGTTACAACAGTAATTTATGTGAATTAGTAAATATCTCGCTTGGAATTCTTAAAATGAGGCTAAAAGCATTTAAAACAAAAACAAAAAAGTCAGTAAGGAAACCCAACATGATATGTGGAACTCAGTTTCCGGGATTCAAGCCTAACATTAAGAAGTTCATTGTTATTATTAATCAACATAGTAACGTAACATTAACCACAGAATTTACTGCAGACGGATGGATAAACTGGAATAGCGCATAAAAAGCATGAAGAACATTAGATGATAAAGAGCAGTGAAACTTCTGTGAGTGAGGCAACTCCCTATTTTCCCCAATCAAAAAGATCAGACATTTTACAGTTCTGGGGTTGTAAGTAAAAAGACGTGCATTCATTGCCAAGTATACACGTACGTCTGACTGTTGCTAATCACTAGAGTACACGTTAAATTTTCTCAATTTGCTTTCACTAGTCGTTTCCTGGTAACGGATCTTAACAATGAAGGTTCTTCAGCTTCCCTGCTCACGTTGTTATAGTGCGGCGAATATCCCGCATCTGAACTCACTCAAAGTCAAAGTCAAAGTTACCTCGCAAATGGCGGTGTACCGCCAATCAGTCACATCACATCTAGAAGCAAGGAGTACTCTGTTATTCCACCAAGTTTAGTATTTTGCTATCTCTTTCTATACATTTTCGAACAAATAAGGTGGCTATTTTTATGACATTCTTTTGCGACAATTTTCCCTTATAATTTCCAACGGATTTATGAAAGATCTCAACTATTAGAAGCAGTCGCCAGGAAACGACTAGTGAAGGCTCAGTAGGATGGAGAAGACTTAGCGTTTGTAGCAGTGATTTGTAAAGTGTGGAGATTAACGATGGCGCTGTAATTAACTGTCGTTCCGAGTCGAGTGGTAAAATGGTCAATAAATCTATTCACGAATCCAAACTCCGTCTATAGTCACAGACATATATGTGACAATATTAAAATGGATTTTAGATAGGATTGAGTAGAATGGACTGGACTGATCTGGCTAAGCATAGGGAACAGTGGAAGGCTCTTGTGAACATGGTTATGGAACATGCGGGTTCCAAAAAAAAGGTTGGAAGTTGTTGAGTAGCTGCACAACTGGCGAATTCTCAAGAAGGGCTCAGAACATGGGGGTTAGTTACACGTTTTAAGTATGAGACTGAAAGTGTACCGTACATATGGCAAGACTATCTTGTGTTACTGGTCGATTCCTCGCAGTCAACGAAACTTGTTAGCAACATTTACACTAAAATACATTATAAAGCTCATGGTTACTTACTAAATTTATAAAAATTATTCGGAGTGAGACCCTCCGTGATCAATTTCCAACTCACAGCGCTATGATACCCGTTCTACGAACTTACTTGCAGGTTTAAACCTCAACAGTTCCGTTAATACGAGTAAATGTTTTAGGTTACTTGACTTTTGGGTCGCTCTGAATATTACAAGTTCGCAGACGGAAAAAAAATAAATCTCAAACTGTTCTAAAACAAACAAGGATTTAGAGTTAGTTTCATATAAAAAAAAAGATAAAGCTATCCCTGTAACAGGCCGTGCAGGCCTATGGGGTTGTGAGACGTTGAGGCCACCACATTTTCTAGCCGACTGACTCACAGATGGCGATGAGGTTGTCAGCCTTACGCGCCGGCCACCCTTTACCCCCAGGAAGATTCCTGGTACTTATTTTTGTTAGACGCTGAGTCGACCCGATGACCATAGTGCGACTGAAAGGACTAGGTCAATTGAAACATCCAATGACCCCACGGGAACCGAACCCTCGACCTTCCGGCTTGTAACATAGTGCCTCAACCATGTTACCATGTGCCCTCAGTCTTGTGTGCGATAGTATTTATTGTGACGTAAGGAGTAAAGGGGCCAATTTAGAAACACAATCCCGAAACAGATCTGCATAATTTTTTTCTCTCTCTATGGATCTGCATCCCTTTGGACCTTGGCAGGTTTCTCGGTTTCTTAATCTTTTACACAGTCGGTAGGACTCCTTCGACGAGGGATCAGTCCGTCCTAAGACACAGGACAACACAAACATAGGATAAACGCATACAGACATTCGTGCCTCGAGTGGGATTCGAATTCACGGTCACAGTGTTCGAGAGGGCGAAGACAGTTCATGACTTACTCTGATCGCTCCTATACAATGCACCTGTCCAGTATTAATCAATTCGGTGGGCCAGACAAGATCGCTGCTGTATTTTGTGGCGTTTATTCCTATATTCCTCACAATACTCGTAGAGGATGTCAAATTATAGAATAAGGAGTATGGTCCTCTGCAAGCGGCCTCCGTAGTCTAGGGGTAACGTTCTGAGCAAAATTAGGCAAAAGTTTCCCGCCCAAGTAGTTTCCAATTCCTCCGGTAGATGGGGAAGTATCGGGTACCGCTGCCAGAGAGGTGGCCGACCTCGGTGGCAGGATGGGGCTGATAGCGAGCACCAGTACTGGCAGGGCATGGTGATTGGTTGAATATTAAAGGGGGTCGTACAACAGATTATTAGTCGCGGTGCATGGGGAAACCCAGCCCCTCTACAAATAATAATAATAATAATAATGGTCCTCTGCGATGTAACGATGCTTCGTAGGAACATATCGCCCTTATCTTCAGGGTCGAAAAGCAAGCCAAGCAGGAAAAATGAGCAGAAGCAGGCGGCACGCTGTGTGAATCGTGCGCGGAAAATCCGGCCCGATGTAGGCCAGCCCAAGTCTGAAGAGCTCTCTCTTTCTCGGCTTGCTGCCCACTTCTGCTTACTCTTCGACCCTGAAGATGGGGACGAACTGTGCCTCCGAAACGTGGAGCTCTTTCCGAACTACACGTCGTTTCAACCAATTAAGTGAACGTCGTCAGAATTTCACATTCAAGAAACCATACAATTAACAGGTAAAGTTGTCCCTGTGCGTAATTAAGCACCACGCCACGAAGACGTACTGGGAAGCGGAGGTACATCTCAACAATTTTTTTACTCAGCTTCACGGCCCGGCCGTTTTGCTTCCAAGGGGAAAAAAACCACGACACCAATTGGATAAGAGGCACAGTGGTCACCAGAACCGGCGTGGACACTGTGGATAAGAGAAAATATCACTGTCCCTGCCAAGAATCGAACCCCGGCCGTACAGCCCGTAGCCCGTCGCTATCCGTGCTCCTGTAAAAATCATGAGTAAACAGTGAATTGGAAAGGATGCGGAAGAAAACGGCCACTGCATGATTCACATGTACTATCCCGGCATTTGCTTGGAGGGACTCATCTACTAAAATCCTCAGTCACGACCGTTGATAGCTGAAAACGCGGGACGTCCCGAATACGAAGTGGATGTGCCGACCCCTCGACCGCGATGTTACGAGGCCGTAATGAAGACGCGAACTACTTTCCAAACCCAAAACTCGTGTTCATGAAGCCAGTCTGCTGGAAATGTGTTCTAATTCTTTCATCGTGTTTAACCGTATAAGCATTCTTGATGTACTCGTATTAAATCTAAAACGAAAGAAATGTTCCTTGCATCTCCTTATCCAGAGTAATCTCAATACGGGCTGGACGCGATCAAAGTCGATTCCCGGCAGGGAAAACAAACCTTTTTCTTCTCCACAGCGTCCAGCCCGGTTCTGCGGGCCACCCAGATTTTCAATAGGTACCGAGGCCTCTTTCCCCGGGGGCAAAGCGACCTCGGCGTGAACCTGATCACAGAATTTGATCTGGTGCCGAGGTCAAGAATGATGGAGCTATACCTCCAATCCTCCATACGTCTTCATGGAATGGTGCTTAATTAAGTAAGCTCAGGGTCAGTTTGTACTCTACCGAGATTAGTCTAGGTCTGTAATATTAACTAGTCAAAGAAGGACAATATTAGTGAGTTTCTAGTCATGTCGCTGCTATGAAAATCAAACGGAAAACTAAAATAATCTAATTTTGTCACGACAGGACAAGATTAAACTGGCCAGTTTCAATCGGCATTACAGCGTGGACATTTGCCAGAAAAGGTATCTCTCTTTTGGACCTGCGGTTCTCACAGCGGTGATTAAACAGTGGTCAGTTTTCTGTTTTCGGTAAAAGTCAAACAGCGTTTCCGAGAACATGGTACCTCCACCTTCAGGGCTGAAGAGTAAGACGAACATCTCTTCTCCCTGAAGATAGAGGTGATAAGTTCCTACGAATCGTCAGTTGACGTTCACCAAACTACAAAAATAAATTTTCAAGCCACTTCTGCGCTGTTGTTAGTGAATTATTGTTGTTTTTACTTTGTCAATGTGTTTTTCCAGCACTCCTCGCGTTCATACTGCGCATGCAGCATGATATCGTCATTTCAGTGTCGCTGAACGGCTACAGTATGTAAGACTACACGAAATGAAGGGTTATTTGTGCAAACTGTGAAATTTTTGGTTGAATTTTCTGCGGAAATTCCGTAAGTAATAATTATTAGTGAAAAGTAAAGGAAGAGAAAGCAAGGTTTCTAAATATATTAAAAAAACTGTCATTCATATCCACTTCTAACTTAATATTTGTTTTGCGAATATTTTATATAACTAGTCACGACATTTACAAAATGTGTTGATATAGAATTTTGACCGTCTCTGTGGTCTAGAGGTCAAAGTTCCTGGCTACAGATCCAGAGGTCCCGAGTTCCATTCCTAGCACTACCAGATTTTCTGAGAAGTAGTGGGTCTGGAACGGGGTCCACTCAGCCTCGAGAGGACAACTGAGGAGCTATTTCAAGGAAATAGCGGCTCCGGCCTAGAAAACCGAGATTAACGGCTGTGGGGATCCGTTGCACTGACTAGGTGACACCCTCTATCCGCTAAAGCTGGCACTAAATTCGCCGACAAGCGACGGTCGCTCGGTCGGTATAGTTCGTTTGCGGATTAAAGCCATGGAGTTTATTTTTTAGAATTTTATTTTCATTTCCCATTACAAGTCTCGCTCGTCTCACAGTTCATAAGCGAAGTTTATACACAAGTTTGATGAGTTATTTTACTTTCGTGTAATAATTATGTTTCGTATACGCTGGTAATCGTCTCCACAATATCATTCAGGATTACCTAAGGGCAGAGACTACTTTACTATCATTATGGCTCTATAGCCCTTCATTGGGCCTTGGCCGATTTTTGGTTTCTTGATCCTATACACAGTCAGTATACACACTCCATGTAAGGGGGATCAGCCCAACGCAAGGCCTCTACCTACACAGAGAAGAACATGAAGACAGAATAAAAGCACACACAGACGTGTCTCGAGTGGGATTCGAAGCCACGATCCCAGCGTTCGAGCGAGAAAAGACAGTTCCAACCTTAGACCGCGCGGTCACTGGGATCACTTACTGCTCGGAAAATGTAACTGCTTTAACGTCCGAAGACGTACTTGCCTGTCTATGAGCACATCAAGCACAACAAGCTAAATATTTATCGAAACAAAAATTATTTGAAAAAATATATGTAAAGAAGAACGAAACATAAATTTTACAAAGATTCTGAAGGGTCTTGACGATTGTGTATATATCACTCGGGATTAGCGGGTTTCTGTCTTCGTCCAACGTCCTGTATTCTAAGTAATACAACGTTTAGGAAACCGCACGTTTCAGTCCTCATGAGAAAGGGGGTGATGAGCACCTATGCTGTATGGACGGTTTAAGAGGAGCTTACTTCAGGTCCAGTGATTGAGGTCAGCTCTTTCTAAGGGATGTAACTGAGTAGGCGTATTCCCCCTCACCTGAGGACGGAAACAGATACAGTTTCCGAAAAGCTATGTACTTTAGAATACCGGACGATGGACAAAGTTCAAAAACACAGTAACCCGAGGCATTCACTTTATGCAGAATAAAGTTTTACGCAAATTCTACAATTTTAGATAATAAAAATAAGAGACTGTGTACGTGTATTTCCGAACGCGTATAATGAGGAACAAACAACGGCCTTTCGAAAGAATTCGAAAATCACCCAAATCTCTTATTCTCTTATCGTTGATAATAATTAACTGAAGCTTCTCTTCTGAATATATCGGTTTACATGTACAGAAACATATATAGTTAATTAAGCTATAATTAAATGTGTTGCTACAAAAGCTACTTTGCTAAAATTGTAACCTCAGTCTCATATCCAATGGATACCACTATCTCACGCGGTCTTCGCGGGGGTTAATCGGATGTGGCGTGAAGCTGACCACTCGCCTCCATCTAGTGGCGAGAGGAGCAGTGTGCAGATCCATACCTCTCCTGTCACGTCGTAATGACGTTGTGAGTTACAATTCCAGCTTTTTAAAAATTTTATTTTCCTTCCTTTCGAGACAAACTAAAAGAGTGACGGCGAAACAGTTGTACAGTCATGCATTTCCCTTTTCTTTCGTTTAAATAAGGTGCCAGTATAGCTCAGTCGGTATAGCCACGAGCTGCAGGCCGGACGACAGAGGTTCGATTACCGGCAGGGGCAAGACAGGGTCCAGACAGGCTGTGGGGTCCACCCAGCCTCCTATGTAATGGGTAGCGGGGGCTCTTTCCCCGGAGGTAAAGCGGCTGGGTCGTGAAGCTGATCAATTAACTCCGTCTAGTGCCGAAGTCAAGAATGATGGAGTTACACCTCCACTCATCGTACCTCCTCGTGGCACAGTGTTTAATTAATTAAGCATAAGGACAACTTTACCTTTTGCGTGCAGTTTAAATAAAATGCTCTTTTGTTATTATAATTACATTGTACTGTTTATTTTTATTGCTGAAAAAACTACAAATAAATTTGTTTAAAAACGGAGGAAAAGGTTCTTTCCCTTGAACTTAGACTGCGAGCAACACACTACACCGAATCCAATTGCGTCTAAGACATGCCCAACTGTTCTGCATAGAATTCCTGTTCAGCTCTCAAGAGAGAAGACGGGGATTTGCCTTTGCAGCATCTTAGTACTTGGAGTCGGATTCAACTGGCTTATGTCGACCTGCACCAAACTCGTCTAAGTTTAGACCAAGTGCGTCAGTTGTTTTAGTGAGCTGTCTAACGTGTAGCATTGAAAGGATTCAAATCGATTACAACTGCCTAATCAAATACTTTCAATACCAGAAAATTTTTACACACAATTTAAATGCCAGTAGATCAAGAGCAGCTTCCAGACTTACAAACTTTTCCCACTAAAAATAAAATACAGACCTATGAATAGCACAGTTTAGCTCCTGTAAAAAAATAAGTAAAGTTTTATCTGTGCTTAATTAAACAGGCAACACGTCACAGAGACGTATTGGGGAATGGAGGTATAATTCCACTATTCTAGACCTCGGCATTAGACTGAGGTGAGTGATCAGTTTCATGACCCGGCCGTTTTATCCCCAGAGCCGGTCTCAACGCAGAGAAGTGAAAAATATCTTACCACTGCGGGGAATTGAACCCCGACCGTTCAGCCTGTCGCTATGACGACTGAGCTATCCCGGCTCCTGTGAAAGGAGTAAACAGTCAATCCATATTGATGTTCGTGCACGGCAAGGGAAACTGAGACGTCAGCTGTGGATGATTCAGCAAAGGATCACGCTCTAAATTTCATGAAACAGAGGAACTAGACAGACATCGGAACCAGAGCAAGTATAATGTCATGACGCTACATTTTTTGGGAACGTCACTTAGTCATGGACGTGACAGCGAAACGGGACAAGAACAACAACAACAAAAATAAAAGGGGCCATCATCGTTCCTGTCAAAGTTATGAATCACTAAAGCATCGACCCTGCTATACCTAATTCATATACACAGAACATAAAATATACAAAGAAACTATTCTCATAATTATTTTCAAAGTCCACCAAAAGTTTCCACGTAGAAGCCAGGCAGTGAATGCGCTTAAAATAAGATGTTCTGGGAAGGACTAACTGCGTACTTTTCTTTGACACGACATGGACAGAGTAGAAAACGACGCGTCCAACAATTCATCTACTGTTGCGTTTCTAAGCGTTGCCGTGGTAACGTTTCTACCGAGCCGGTGCCTCGAATTGCATAACGGTAAGATAAGTTTCGTGAAACTAGGTCTTTCAAAAGTTAGATGTGGAGGACACACAAAAAAGAGGGTTTAAAACGAGACTTTCGGCATTATCAGACATGAACCATGATGGACATTCAAGTTATTGGGCGAAGAAAGGTAAATATAAAACACAAAAAAAAAATACTTATGAACCTACACGCATCTACTACCCTCAAAGACATAACGACACATCGGCATGAAGGTAAAACTCCATGTATTTACATATCATGACGGTCATGAATGGTAAGCATCAAGTCACTAAACCACTGTAACAAAGTACAGTGTGGTCGCATTTTAGGCAAATCTGAAACAGTGTGATATAAGAACATATTTTTTTATTGTTAGTGGGGTGGGATTAAGTCCCTTGTACTGCGGCCACTTCTGGCCTATTGTACCAGCCCCAGATGATAGGTGAGGGTGATTGTGGAGCAACTGGTGGAATGAAGGTTGGCAGAGGAAAGCGAAGTACTCGGAGAAAACCTGCCCCAGCGCCACTTTGTCCATCACAAATCCCACTTGACCAGACCCGGGATCGAACCCGGGCCGCCGCGGTGGAAAGCCAGCTACTAACCGCTTGAGCTAAGGCGCGGCCGCTAAGAACACATTAGTAAAGTCTCACTTTATGGGCCAAATTTGAAATAATGTGACCCCCCTCAGTAAAAATCCCGGCAAGAATCACGTATGTGTTTATTCCCATGAGAAAACTTGTCTTGAATTATGGAAGGAACTCAGGAAGGCATCCCTCGCATAATGTGCGACTGTACTGTACTACAATGACAGTCGCCAGAGTTCTGAGTGAGTGAACTGTTTTAGGGGAAGGTTGTTTTAGCTATTGTTTACTTTACTTCTGTTTTCTTATTGATCTTCTTGCTCTGATGATTTTGTTATGTGGAAAACATTTCAAAGCTCCCCGCTGAGGATTGAACACGAACTTCTGGCCAGCAGCCAGTTTTTTTAAAAACTATAGCAATGAACAAGGTTCTTAGGAAATTGAACTACGATCGTGTTTCCAGGGCACAGGCACGGGCGTGAGGTAATGCTTGCCTTCGGGTTGCATATTTAATCTTCCAAAAACATTTTGCAGATTCAAATTCAACTTGAAATCGGAAATCTATAATAAGAGTTGTGCAAATGGCAACCCGGATATATGAGTTATGAATAACAGATAGAGTACCAGGAATCTTCGTTGAAATAAAGGGTAGCCGCCGCGTAAGGCTGGAAACCTCACCGCCATCTGTGAACCGATTGTCTAGAAAATGTGGGAGCCTCGGCGACTCAAAACCCTATGGGCCTCCAAGGCCTCTTACATGGATACATTTTTTTTCCTAAACGAATTTAACATCGCATGGCGTTCACGGTAACAATAAAACAATATCGAAGAAAACAGTAAAACGAAATGTTATGCATTTATACAGCTTAAACAATTCAAGTAATACAGATTTCGCGACATTCCAAACAATTCGAAATTAAAGTTATGGAACATAAACTAATCAGCTGAAACGTCACGGTCGAATAGGTAGCATTCGTACTCGGTATTCGGAAGCTTACGGGTTCAAATATAGGCTGTGCCACCGATTATCTTGATTGAGGTCTTTTGTGGTTTTCCTCAGTCCCTACAGGTAACCGTGATAGTACCTCAAGTTAGAACATGGCCGCTTCCTTCCATATATTAACCAATTCATTAACTAACTCCATGGAGCTGAGTCCTTCTTGAGAAGCCAAAAATCGCTCAGCTACTCAAAGTTTACCAATTCATTATTCAATAATAATTATTCCCTTCGACGCTGTATAGACTGAGCAAACTTCTGAAAACATATGAAACCCATAAATACACTCTGTAGGGACATTCGGGGGCATCTTAAATGTTGAAGGTGGTAAGCCTACATACCCACTCTGCTGTAATGATAAGAAGAAAATACTCAACTCCGTAACTCAAAGAGGATGAGAGGCAGAGCATGTAACACGCAAGGGAGATATAAAAAATGTATTTAGAGCACTTGTCGGTACACTTAAGGAAGCAGACAACTTGCAAGACATGCATAGATGCAAATTTATGTTAAAGTGATTTTAAAAAAATACTGTCACGTGTAGGGGTGACTATAGACGGGGTTTTGGATTGGATTATTGGATTTATTGCACCTTATGCATTCATACAACTCGGGACTACAGGCGATACAGCGCTATCGCTATTCTACGCACTTTACGGTTCGACGTTACACACACACTAGGTTTCTCAGTCTTCACTAGTCGTATCCTGGCAACGGATTTATAGCAGTCTCACTGTAACTTCAAATCACACATGAAGCCTTTTTTCACAGTCTCATTTTTTTCTTGCCATTTCTTCTCAATTACATTCGACTGCCATCTTCAGAACTCGACCAAATTCTTGACAACTTACTCAAATGAATTCTTGTTCAACTGAACACTCTCAACTCCTAACAAAAAACTCACTCTTCTCAACTGAACACTTCTTTGTAACCACTTTGTACGGATCACGCAGAAGACACAGATTTTCTGGTTAAAGAGGTGTGTTTACCGATACGCTGCCTAGCAATGGACGTCTTATTCTTGTGCGCGTTATTTTCCGCGGGAATGTGTTTACCGAGTCGTTGCCTAGCAATGGGTATATGCGTCACAATGTGGTGGGGGGATCTGAACTGGATTCATTTCGCTCAGGATATATACTTGTCGCCGGTTCGTGTTAAGATGTGAAGATGGTACTGGACATTTCGGGTTCCACAGGAAAAGCGGGAAATTTATTGAGTAGTTGACCGACTATTAGCTTCTCAAGAAGGCCTCCGATACATGGAGTTATTTATAACTCAGCGACTGAACTTGTACATTTGTGTGAAGTCATACTCTGAAATCGTTCTGTTATATAACATTTACTGGGGGCTCTTCAAACGAAGGTAACATCGAAATAAAAATCGATACGGAAGAATAGCCCATTATAATGAATTGTGTAGTAGTGACAACAGAAACCGATAGATGTCTTTGGTAGAGACTGTGATACGCCCGGCGTTACTAAATTTGCTATATTTCTTCCTGTAGAGGTGTGTTTGTCATGCGAATCTTAAACAAGACAACGCAACGAATTGAATGGTAGACTAACCGGTTAATCAATTGTTAACGGATATTCTGCAGTTATTCACAACATTTCAATTGCACGGATCGGAATGTAGGCCTGCTAACACATCGTACTGAAAAGCTAGCATTGTTGCGAATTTAAAAATGCAACGTCAAAAAATATACCCCAAAGAAACCTGCAGTACGCGATCTCGCCGATTAAAAAAGTGGTATTGCCGTTATCTCGAAAGCAAGTTCAATGCCTCGTTGGACAGAAGTTACGCGGTAACTCAGTTGGTTGAGGCACTATTCTACAAGGTCATTGGATATTTCAATTGAGCTAATTCTTCCAGCCGCAATATGGTCCTGGGTTCGACTCAGCCCCTAGCAAAAATGAGTACCAGAAAACTTCCTGGGAGGTAAAGGACGGCCGGAGCGTAAGGCTGACAACCTTACCGCCATTTGAGAGCCGACTGTCTAGAAAATGTGGGAACCTCGACGTCTCAAACCCTATGGACCTCCGCGGTCTGTTACAGGGATAACTTCACTAGGAAATAAGTAGGCTTATGTGTTGTTCATATATAGAACTAACCACAAGGGATTGAGTCCTTGAGAAGCTTAGAGTCACTCAGCTGCTCAAAGATTTCCACGAACGTACGCTGATGTGTTCACAAGGGATCGTGACTGTATCCCTTCCTAAGCCAGTAGAATCCTATGTACAGTCCGACAGCCCATCTCTGTAAGATACATTTTAATATAATCCCACCAGGAAAAGATTTTATATAAAAATTGCTTCGATGTTCTAGCGAAACTTTAAATTCAGGCACATAATGCACCGATTAAAGTCAAAAGTGAATTTGAAATATGTACCTTCTGAAGAAGCAAGGGGTAGCAGTCTTGGCAATTACATAAAGCGCACACAGGAGCTGCAGTAAATGTAAGCTCCACTGCTTAAGACATGGACATTACAATTTTTCGTTTGCTTATCAGGCAATTCACTGAATTTCGCTTTCAGTGCCGTATACGGAGTCGAAAGGCAGGGTTACTCCTAAATACAAGTTCGAACGGATTCTGTGGGGAGAGATCGTGGTACAGTATTTGTATGGAGTGCTTTGTCTCTGGACCGAGAACCGAAATCGGTAAAAGTTGTTTCCGTGCCTAAATAATTAAGGGCCAGGCCATGAAGACGAATGGGGAGTGAGGTAAAAAGTTCCACGTATTCTTAACCTCGGCAACAGATGGAGGTGAATAATTACGGCGACGCCATAGTGGCGTTACCCCGGAAAAACAGTAAAACTGTCTGTGCCTAATTAATTAAGCACCATGCCATGAAGATGTATGGGGGACCTCAGCACCAGGTGGGAATGATCAGACTTACCCTCCGGCCACTTTAACACAGTAAAAGGAGCCCCGATACCCGTTGTGTGAGAGACTGGGTGAATCCCAGAACCGGGTTGAACGTTCTAGAATAGATAAAAATGCCTTGACCCTGGCGGGAATATACCCCCGGCCGTCCAGCCCGTTGCTATACAGCCTGAACTATCCCCGGGGAGGGTATCTGAAAAATCCATCCTGAGAGACAAAGTGAAGAGACGCTTAGCGATGGAAAACGAGGTCAATGCCAAAGCTGAACAGGATCTTGGCAAATCCGAGTTCACAAAGATAACAATCTCCAGTGCAACCCATACGGTTTCACTCAGAACAAGGCTGCTTGAATATAAATTACCTACATTCCAGTCACATACAGGTAAAAACAGAGAGAAAACTAGCATTTTTTTCGAGTAATTGTACGTCCTCATCAAAGTGCTCATCATGTGGGCGTCAGGTCACGACCAACCGTTTCGGCGTGCATAACACCTCAACAATGGTTTTCCTCAAACTACTCTGTCATTAGAACAACAAGTTCTGGGAATAAATAATAGCATACTTCCCTCTCATATGACACGGACCGCAGAGAAAACACGCCTATCACAGTTTCCGCACGGTATAAGACATGAGCTATCTCCGCTCGCTCTAACGGTGGTATCGTGGGTTCGAATCCTACTCAAGGCATGAATGTCTGTGTGTGCGTTGCCTTGCGACGGGCTGATCACTCGACCAAGGAGTCCTACCGTCTGTGTGAAAAATATTACGAAACCGAAGAAGAGGTCAGGGCCCAAGAACAGAGAGAGCAAGGTAATATCATAAGCTTCATTTTAGCGTACTTTCCTTATTTCCAAGGAAATAAAAGGAGGTTTCCGAAATTACCTTTCTACCTGTGCACCCATCCTAATTTTTGTTAGAAGGCTTGTAAGATCACCGTGCTGTCTGGGTGTCTGCGTACCTCCCTAATATTTTAGGCTTACGAGATCTCCTTGTTGTCTGTGTTCCTCCTATCGTTGGTAGGTCTGTGTGTCTATATCTGCCCCTAATTTTTCGTTTTCTATGCGGTCCGTGTCGTATAACAGAAAGTAGGCGATTAGATCTTCCCAGAACCTCTTGTTTAGCCTACGTTCCTTTTTTTAAAAAAAAAGGAGGCTTATGAGGTCACCTTGTTCAAAACTTGGAAAGGAGGCTAAAGTGACTGTTCTAAAGTAGGTTTGTAAGACCGCTATAACCACAACTTCAGAAAGTGGAAGAATAGGCTATAGAGACAACTTTAATCCGAACAAAGGATCATACACTATTGTTTATAATATAGACGCTGCTTCACAAAAATTATAAGCATATTCGAAGGTGCTCGGAAAGGCATGCAGCACGCAAGCGGCAGACAAGGAATGAATATAGGTTTGGTGGGAAAGCCGGAAGACCTAAGCGCAGATGTGATGGATCTTGGAGAAAAGAGGATGGTACGGATTGGGCTCATCTGGCTCAGAATATAGACCAGTGGAGGGCTCTTGTGAACACCGCAATGAATATTCGGGTTCCACTAAATGCTGGGAAATTCTTCAGTAGCTGAACGACTGGCGGCTTCTCAAGGAGTCGGCTGCATGGAGTTGGATACGCATATTGCATAAAAGTAAAAGTTTATAAAATAAGTTCAGATATAAAACTTAATATTAAAAATACGCAACATCTGTTAAGGTAATTTTTGTTCCCATAATGGCGGATGGCGGATGCATGAAACCGACACCCAGATTTCGGTTTGATGTGAACTAAAGTACAGTTGGAGGCAGTTGTTACAAATTATACCCACGCTCAGGAATTCTGTACAAAACGCTGTCCATAAATTAGCAATAACTAACCTGACGAAGGTGCAAAACTTTGAGGTTGTGTCCGCTAAATTTAACTCAAAATATGTACTGAAAAAAATCTTTTAACAAGAGTAAATTAAGAATACTTTAACAGCATTATAATTCAATTCAGCTCTTTATTTATTCATTTGCTGATTTAAAAGCCCAATGACCAATTACAAAAAAATTAATTAAATTATTATTTGTTGTCGTACTAACTTCGCGCACCAAAGACTAATTACAAAGTTTGCACGAGTATAGAAAAGAAACAAAAGACACACAAACGGATTACAAAAACAAGGTAATTTATACCACATGATGATGATTAGTAGGCATGATTCGCACGTGGACTCAAGCCGTGGAGTTTTTTGTTTGTTTATTTGTTTGATGATGATTAGTATTATTATTGTAAAAGGTGAAAAAGACAAAACTATACCTGTAACAGACCGTGGAGGTTCATAGTGTTGTGAGACGTCAAGGCTCCCACATTTTCTAGACAATCGGATCACAGATGGAGGTGAGGTTATCAGCCTTACGCGCCGGCCGTCCTTTACTTCCAGGAAGATTCATTGTAGTCATTTCTGCTAGAGGTTGAGTCGACCCCAACGCCACAGTGCGGCTGGAAGGGTTAGGTCAACTGAAAAAATCCAGTGACCTCATCGGGAATCTGACCCGCGACCTTCCGGCTTGTAGCGTAGTGCCTAAATCTACTACGCTACCACGTGACCCCCTGATTATTATTGTTATTATTATGAGCAACATTTTAAAAATTGCAAGCAATAAAAGAAATTAACATGAAATTGATTTGATTGTATGACTACGTACGTCTGTCTTGTCTGTCTATCTATGATTACAACCCTGTTGACCTTGGCCTCCTTTTCAGTTTCTTAACCTATACACAGTCGGTAGGACTCCTTGGAAGGGTGATCAGCCCGTCGGAAAGCCTCTACCTACACACAGGACAACACAAACAGAATAAACGCACAAAGACATCCATGCCTCGAGTGGGATTCGAACCCACGATCCCCGTGTTCGAGGGGACGAAAACGGTTCATGCCTTAGACCGCGCGACCACTGTGACGGGCGCGAGTTGAACATACTAAACCACAAGCTACATTCAAGGCATTATATTGCTTGAAGATTCCTATCTTCTGGGATATAACTCCGTGTAGTCCATAAGACAATCGACGTTTCGGAGGAACATGTCGCCTCCATATTCAGGGTAGATGAATAAGCCAAGCAAGAAACAAGCATGAAGCAGGTAGCAAGCAGAGCAAACCCTACGCACGATTGTTTGGTACATAAAATTAAGATAATAATAAAATAAAGATCAGTAGCTATGAGTGTCCGTACAGTANTATCCCCCCCCCCCCCCCATCATCACCAAAATCACAATAACAGGCAGGGTTTCCGAAGCATGTTTCATAAATCTGTCTCTTGTGGGCCGTAACGTCATGTAGTCCAGTAGATATCCACAGACGTTTCGGAACTCTGTTCGCTGCATCTTTCTTGCCTGTCTTATCTTCGACCCTGATGATAGAAGCAGTACGCTCCTCCGAAATGTCGGCGGACTTCGCCCTCACTACACGAGGTTTCCTCCAAGAGGACAGTACTCTTTATTGTGACGCGTGTACGAACATTTAATATAACATATCTAAAGAAATCTTCACACCGTGAAGTCTGGCATAAAAAAGAGTCATGACCTAATGGGCAATGATGAACAAGTAAATGGGCCCAACAGTGCTTCCGCAATACGCTGTCACTGACCCCACGTGGACAGCTTGCTATCACACATTAATGTCAAGGCCTCGATATTTTACGCAGGTTTCCCATGACGATCAAAACAACGTGGCTGAAAGTGTAATGTTGACAACATTGAAATAAGATTTACGAGTTCTCACTACAGCAACTCATTGCTATTGAGTTCTGCAAATGGATTAGATCCAGATACAAACAAGATTCTCCGTTTTTCCCACTCACAACGTAGAAGGAAGAAAACAGAGTGGGGGGGAAAAAGGAACGATGAACCAATCACGTCTTGCGGTCATACAGGTGACAAATTCATTTAATTCCAGCAAGAAATAAGCCTTAACTTCAAACAGACGCAGTAACTTTCCAAAAAGAGTAAAAGTATACATGCCGTGTCCAACGTCAATTATGTTCTACAATAAGATCACTGCCCAGTTCCGAAATGCTGTTCCTTTTCATGCACTTAAATAAGCAATTCTCTTGTTGTATCCTACACTCTTACACAGACTGGCGAGATGGTGACTTGCGAAAGTTTTGCTACACTCACCCATGAGTGGAAGTAACAGCACACCAACTTAATGATGAATTGCTTCTGAAGCTTAACGATTTGAACACAGGCTGAAAAGGTTCAGTGAACCACAAAAGCCCTACTCGATATGGGATGCTGTTCAACAAATATTTAACTAAGAAAAACTTAAAAAATAATTCCCAGTACAGTACCCCTTTTCAACGCCTGTGGTTAGGAGGAACTGTTACTGAAAGCGTCTCGTCTTTGTGTGTTTGAGACCAGGACAATAAGAGCACACAGAGAGATTTAATACAGACACAAACAGCCGAACCAGGAGATGGAATAGTGACTAGGATGCCAACTGGATGACCGTGAAATCGAATCTGAGGTAAGAGAATTTCCTCTCTTCCACAGCATCTAGACTGACACTGGAGCACACCTAAACTCTTTAAGTACCGATGAACTCTCCCCGGGATTAAAGCGGCCAGGTAGTGAAGCTAATCACTCACCTGCATCATGTACTGAGGTAGTTAAAGCACGGAGCTACATATCCACTCTCCCATACGTCTTCATGGCGTGGTAATTAATTAAGAGCAGGGACAACTTGATCACGTTCAATGTTCGTGCTTTTATGCAATTTCAAGTTTTCTTAGTACAGTCTTTTTCATATTTTCTCGCGTTGTAACTCCTCACGAAGATTCATAAATGCTACAAATTTGTTCCTTCTATAATTTGAACATCCATGATTAATGTATTGAGGCATGCGACGCCTTGTAGAAAGGTATCAACATTTCGGGATGAACCTGCTACATTCATCTTCAGGGTAGACATGAAGATGGAAGCGTGTGGTCTCATAGAAGTGTGTGGGTTGTTTTGGAGGATTTGTAGAAAGGTGCCAGTATTTCGGGGGACCTGCTGGCTCCATCTTCAGGACAGATCTAAAGATATTGATACATTTTCACCAGTACTCCAAAATTCCGGCATATTTCTATAGGTGTGAAGAGACTCGTCTCCAAATTCAATGCGATGAATACATCAGATCCTCACAATTAGAAAACTGGAAGAAAATCCTATGTGTAAAAAACTAACTCAAAAGCAGAAACTGCTCGCTTCAAATGGAATTGGACTGCCGTGTTCTGAAGAGCCAGCCACTAGTCCGTACCTTAAACCTGTTCAATCCAGTACACACCCTGGCATACCATTTCTTCAAGGTCATCCTATCTATTCCTGTGTCACCAAAGTGATGTATTCCCCTTAAGACAATATTAAAAAAAAAAGGTAAAGCTATCTCTGTAACAGACCGTGGAGGGCCACAGGGTTGTGGAACGTCAAGGCTCCCATATTTTCTAGACAATCGGCTCACAAATGGCGGTGAGGATGCCAGCCTTATGCGCCGGCCGCCATTTCCCCCCATGACAATTCCTGGTACTCATTTCTGTTAGATGCTGAGTCGATCCTCGGGCAATAGTGCGGCTGGAAAGACTAGGTCAACTGAAAAATTCAATTAACTAATCGGGAATAAAACCCGCAACCCTTCGGCTTGTAGTATAGTGCCTCAACCAACTGCGCTACCGCGTGCTCCTACTCCGTTCAGGATAACAAACTAGAATACGAGAAATATAGTTTTCGCCCCCATGCGTGCTATGATTGAGACTATCTTATCGACCTTCATTTCGTCACTCTGATTATATGAGTTCAAATTACGACGTTCCTGATTATGTAATTATTTCTATCCCCAGCCATCAAATCCAAATATTCTTCTCAGCATTTTGTTTCCTTACAGTCTACTGTATCGGTTCCGCTTAGAGTCAGAGACCAAGTTTCACACCTGTGTAAAAGGGTAAAATACAAGTTTACATACGTTAATATTTACGCGCGTACTAGTATAACGGAAGCTGACAATTCAGCGGGAAATCTCATAGTTCGTCATACAAGCTTCCGCACTATTAACTTCCTCTGCGTACTCCCACATTCCTTTACAGTCCTACAAGTAGCTGAATGATACACCGAAGCCGACGTTTTCAGTCATCTCCCACAGGTAACACGCATAAATAGTTAATCTTACACCCATTCTTTCGCACAGAATACAACCCTTCATAAATCCACATCAAAATATTATCAATACTCATAGAATACAAACGATAAAAGACTTCTCGTTCGTTCGTGAGCTATTATACGGGCTTTCCCAGGAGAAAGGTCAATATTCTGGGAGGCCACAATATCGGCCATTCTAAGCAAAGAAAGTATATGTACATAGTATGTTCTATTCCGAACGGTTTCCGAGATAGAGCTATTTCACTGTACAGTTCCAAAATTTTCATAAGAAAGAGATATTACGTGATGTTTCTAATACCGGTATTTATTGTTCAAGTGACAAAGTTGGTATAGTTTACCTAGTTTAATACATTTTCGAAAATTCCACCGTCAACATCAATGCACTTTGCAACTCGTGTGAGGACAGGCGTGTTGCTTATCTGTATAATGTCCAGGGTACAGTGAACTGTACAGTGAAATAGCTCTATCTCGGAAACCGTTCGGAATAGGACACGTGTACAAATACAAATTTTTTTGCTTAGAATTACCGATACTATGACCTTCCAAAATATCGACATTTCCTCCTCGGACATTCTGTATATCGGAGGTCAAAAACCTTAACGGAGCGGTGCATAAAATGTCTTTGTCCATCAGAAGACTATGTTGTACAGTTCAAGAGGGTCCCACTACTTACATACAGTTGCCAATGACGCTCTTCAGTAACTCATTAAGTATGAGTAGTTTACTTGGATCTCTAATGGTTCCTCCATAAGTAAACAGCAAAATAACTCAGTTTGCAGAACGTATACAGGTAACAACAACTGGTTTACTCAGCGGTGAAGTGTCTTCACTGTCTCTGAGGAGTATGTACCAGGTTCGAACAACAGTAAAATGCCTTAACTAGCATTTGTGAGGCACGTTCCACGTTCGCACAGAGGTAACATACTGTGACATGACGCAAGAAAGCCATTGCTAGACAACGGCTCGTTAAAGTGCGTATTCGCTGCAACGGATACGATACGCTTGCCACAAAATTGACACACGTCCCGTGACGGCGAATAAGCACGCAATGGTAGTGGATGAACTGCTCTAGGTGGTCATCTCTATTCGGTTCGTCCCGAGTTATAAAAGGGGGGGGGACACGCTTGTCGCCAAGACAAAGAATGGGTGTTATCCCGTGTGGAGGTCGGGTCAAACATCTCCACCGTAGTCCTACGAGTTGTAGGAGGCGAGGGAAATGAGACCCAGTGCCTGGGGGTATAACCGAGCCACCCTGTTCCTGGGGGATATAAATACGGGGACCTGACCCTCCAAGTTGGGGGAGTCTCGAATCTGAGACAGTAAAATGTGGTCATCAGTCCGGCCGGACTCGGACCTGAGAATGCGCTGGCGAGGGTCAACAGCAATTGTAAACGACAGACCCATCCTATCGTTAGGATGTTGCATAAGGGCTATAGCCACAAGTGTTCACTTTAAAAATAAGAATTCTGGCGGTGGGTCTCAAGGGGCTTGTTGCCAAGACGAACTGATTGGCGGTAAGCCGCCAGTCGTAAAGTAATTCCGACTCTGACTCTCATAATTCAATTCATTTGTAAGAGAGCTCAGTGTTCAGTAGCTGAGCGGTAACCAGCTGAGATTCGTTACCAGGAAAGGCCTAGTGCAAAACTGTGCAGAGGAACAGCCATCGTTGAGACCTGTTACACAGTAACGAGTAGTGAAAGTAGATATAGAAGACTTTGTACGCTGTATTTACGACCTATGAGTGTTCAATAAATCAATTCACCAATCCAAACCCCCGTCTATAGTCACTAATACACGTGACAATACCTTAAATATATAGTGTTTTTCTTTTTATCATATGACACTTCAAACTATGCAAAACTTAAAGTTACTGAATGCAAATGTATGAAGCTGACACAGATTGTTTTATACATTTGGAATATTTGTTATATTAAAACTCTCCCTCTATGGATTCAGTGGGCTCGCAATAGTAAGCCGTGGATTGTCTGACGACCATACGTGGTAATCGGACATTATAAATGGTCTGCTCTGAAAGTTTCGGTAACTTTTGAAATAGCGCGCCAACTCGACGCCTTAGCAATGTCGGGTAAGTTGTGCTGCCTAGTGGCGTGCTTCCCAGTTATCATCCTGTTTGCTGAGTCATCCTGTTATGGTTAGTCATCGCCCTAGAGCTATTTGTTCAAGTGCGTGTAGAGTGTGTCTTGCGATATTCGAGATGGCTGATATTCATAAGTGGCGCATTGACATTAAATTTTGCTTCTAGCTAAGGAAAACGTTAACGGAGACTCATGATATGATGAAAAACGTTTATGGTGATCAGTGCACAAGCGGTACACGATGTTATGAATGGTTCAGGCGATTTAATGACGTTCGGCAGCCATCACATGATGAGCCGCGTTTGGGACGACCCTCAACGTCATGTGACGATGCTGATGTTGTGCAAGTTCGTGAAATCGTGTGTTCTAATCATTGTTTGACATTGCGGGAAACAGCAGAAGAGTGCAACATATCGATAGGCTCACGTCATGACATTCATACGACAAAAGAAGAAGAAGAAGAAGAAGAAGAAGAAGAAGAAGAAAGAAATGCATCGGGGGTAGTTTCAAAGTTTTCCCACGACTTCTGCCACATGATCAGACAGACAATCGTGATGCCATCTGTCAGGAACTATTCGATCGCGTTAACGACGAAAACTTTCTGAAAAGAATTATAACCGGCGGTGAAAAATTGGTTTATGGATACGATGTGTAAATGGAAATGTAGTCTTCATAATGGGTTGGAAAAATTCGCCGAGACCGAAAAAGGCGCGGCGGGTCAGGTAGAAACATGAAAGTCATGTTCACGGTTTCTTTTGACATCGAGGGCGTTGTGCATCGTGAATTCTTACGTCAGGGACAAACGGAGAACCGCTGGTATTATCTCGAACTGCTGAAATGTCTAAGAGAAAATGTCAGGAGAAAAAGACCTCGGTTGTGGAGAAACAACTCCTGGTTCCTGCATCAAGAAAATGCGCCAGCTCACGTATTGCTACTGACCCATAACTTTTTGGCCAACACGAACACAACTGTGCTTCTTCGGCCACCCTGCTCCGGCAGACTTTTGCTTATTTCCCAAATTGAAATCCACTTTGAAAGGGCGATTTCAGAAGGTTCAAGAGATTACGGAAATATCGCAGACGGAGCTACGCGCTATCCCGAAAAAGGTGTACCAGGGCTGTTTCCAAAAGTGTCAACGACGTTGAAAGCGATGCATCAATGCAGAAGGGGAGTATTTTGAAAGCGAAAAAGCTCATTCAGTTGCAGGCATATTCTAAAAATTATAGAATAATAGTTGCGAAACTTTCTGAACGGACCGCATACTCGCTAATCTAATGAAAATGGAAGTGTTTCATTGCAGAACCATGTGACAGTCATAATACCATGGCTGTCTGCCAGTAAAGCTCCACATTCCATTGCAAAAGCGTCAAGTTTCGGTATTTCATCTGCCGACAATGGCTGACTCAGCTACATTTTGTACGGAAACAAAGTCAAGTCATCACGACAGATTTTCTATGAATTGCTGGTTGAGACCCCAATCCGTCATGCTAAACGTCGCACACTTTTGCTCGGATTTCTTGTTGTTGTCTTCCATACCACACGACAAATTCTCAACAGATGCGACACGTTTACGTCCCTTCGCCAGTTCACGCACTTCCTGTTCCTTCTAACTGTTTAAGAACTAACACAACAGAAAGCTCTACACGATTTCGCATCTCAACAGAAACGAAAAAAAAAAACTAACCAGAAGAGTAAAAGGATTTGATAACAGAGAGGAAGTGCCATACAGGCGGTTAGTCTCCGGCTTCCCACCTCGGCGGCCTGGTTCAAGCCCGGGTCAGGTCATGTGGGATTCGTGGTGGACAAAGTGACACTCTCTCCGAGTACTTGGTTTCCCTTGCCAATCCGCATTCCACCAATTGCTCCACAGTCATGACCTTGGGCTGGTACAATAGGCCAAACAGTGGTCGCAGTACCAAGTGGACTCAGTCTCACCCCATAAAAAAATTATAACAGACACTTCCCGATCCGTCGTATACGAGGCTATCTTGTTACGGAATTCAGCGTCGCCATGGCAAACAAACGAATTCTCTAAGTGTGTACTAAGACCAGTGTTCAATATCAAAGAATATAATACAAATATTAAAGTATCAGATGACAGAACAAGTTCCGTAAAGATGGATTCAGTTGATAAGGAAGGATATACACACACACACACACACAGACAACATGGTGATCGCATAACCCTACTTTTTTGTTTTCAAAAAAGGTAAGCAGGCTCAAACAGACTGTATTTGTGAGGTATGTACCATGATGACCCAGCAGCAAATCCCTTACTTGTATTCTGGGAGTACGTACCGTGTTCGGAACTTTGTACAGTAATTCAGCCAAACTGAAATATTTCGTGGTATTTCTCAGTCCCAGTCGAATCTGGAACTCACAAATACAGACTGCGTAGATAAGGGCGATTCAGATGGTTTGAGGTACGATCTAATGAGACTTCGTGAACACGGTGATCAGTCTTAAGATTCAACAAAATTGGAAAATTCTTGATTAGCTGAAAACCACAAACTGCTTCAGGAAGACTGTACACGAGTATCTCTACTATTATTAATTCTTGCTGCTCTCTCTGGAGCACAGGGCATCCGTTATCTCCGTTTCATTCAGTTTCCTAATCTTGTAGGCAGTCGGTATGATTCCTCGGACGGGGGATCAGCCCGCCGCAAGGCCGCTACCTACATATGACAGCACAAACACAGAATAAAAGCACACAGCCTTCCAGCAATCGAGTTGGATTCGAACCCATGATCCAGTGTTTGAACGGGCGAAGAAATTCCATGCCTTAGATGCCACTGCGATCGACAGTCCCTACTATGTGGCTACTTAATTAGACAGTTCAGTTTGCTTGGTTAAACGTAGGCCTCTGACAAAAAGGCATTTTTATATCGTAAAGTAATACACGCCATGTACTGTCTTCGCTCGCTTGGAAACCGGGATCGTGGGTTTGAATCCCACTCAGGTCATGGATGTTTAGTTTGTGTGTGTGTACGTTTTTCTGTGTTTGTGTACAGGTAGAGGCCTTGCGACGAGCTGCTCACCCGCCCAAAGAGTTCTACCGAATGTGTAAGATCTAGAAAAACCGAAGTGAACGGAGAAGTTCTTGGTGGTAAGCCTAGGCCCAGTGGGGCTGTAGTGCCAAGGAAAAAAAAAAAGTAACACACGGCGTGTAATGAATTATGACCTAATGAACGTTGAGTCAACAAGAACAGTCTAAAGATATGCAAATCTTTACTTAAACTATCCAAACCATATAACCGTACAGTGGGAAGATTCAAGGCTGTGAAGAACCATCTGTTTCTTTCCTCTTTTTTTTTTTTTTTTTAAGAGGAAGAGTTCTGCTGAGGAGCGGCACAAGTGGAATACTCATTTCAGCATAATGCTACCGGGCCAAGGACTTGCCTCTGGGGGACAGGCAAGGCATTTTCTTGCTGTTACCACAATTCACTGGCTGCAGTTGAGAAAAGCCACAAATTAATATGACCCAGGAAGCAGTAGTATAGGAAATGCGCAAGTTGAACAATTCTTATTAAATTTCGTACAGACAGCAAAATGTAATCATTATATATAAAGCAAATGTGACCTTCAATATCCCTTCTGAGGTGTAACGCGTGTAGTCTGGTAGAAGTTTAATGGTATTTCGGAGGTACATACTGCCCCAGTCTACAGGACAGAATAAGTCAGGCCCGGGGGGAGGGGGGGTACAGACATCGCCCAGGACAACGTCCTTGGGAGTCCGTCACACCTTGTGCAGGCAACACTAAAGGTAAAACGTAAATTTGTCACTGCGTTTTGAAAACGTATGGCAGAGTGGAGGTATAGCTCCACCAATCTGTACCTTGGCACTACAGAAGAAAAGCTTGTGTTCAACAAGATCTCCAGTATGCCGATTCTGTTTCCCATTGTATACAGAAAATAGGGCACAGTAAGCTTCTAACAATGTCCTAAATATTTACGTCACTATCTGATGATGTCACACCCCCATAGATATTTTAGATACAGTTACGTCAGTTTCCTTCAATGTTCAGCTTACTCTTTTACATTGAAGATGGAGGTAATATATTCCTATGAAGCAGCAGAAAATTCCGAGCGATAGTCGAGGCGGTTGGTAACCGACTTCCCACCGCGGCGGTCCGAATTCCATCCCACGCTGTCATTTGGGATTTGTAGTGGGCAAAGTAGCAATGAGCCGGTCACGGTAGCCGAGCGGTTTAAGGCATGCACTGTCTTCGCTCGCTCGGAAGCCGGGATCGTGGGTTGGAATCCCACTCAAGGCATGGATGTTTAGTTTGTGTGTGTGCGTTTTTCTGTGTTTATGACGAGCTGATCACCCACCCAAGGAGTCCTACCGAATGTGTAATATCTAGAAAAACCGAAGTGAACGTAGAAGTTCATGGAGGTAGGCCTAGGCCTACTGGGGCTGTAGTGCCAAGGCAGAAAAACAAAAGTAGCACTGGGGCAGATTCTCAGAGCATTTAAGTTTACCCTAATAATTCTCATTCCACTAACTGTTCCAAATTAATTAATCATCTTATCACGTTGGCAGTAAATTCGCCGACAAGCGGCCGTCGCTTGCGGACTACAGGCCACGGAGTTTATCACCAAGACTATAAAAGTCTCGATACTGACGGAGTCGTTAACTAACAAAGTAGAAAAGAGTCAGGAAACGTCCGCCGGACTATACGGTGTCATATTCCACCGTCGTGATAACCTAAACTATCAAGTGAGATATATTAAGGCGCGTCCACATTATTTGCGTGCTCGTGCTCGCCAGGCTTGTGCTCGTCGGGAAACTCGTCTGGCTTTTACTTGTGCCCGTAAATCTTCGTCCACACTACTTCAGTTGCTCGCCAGGCTTCGGCGCGTGAGGATCCGTATATTAGTATACGTATTTACTATATTTACTCGTAGTGTGTATAGGCTGCAGTCGTATTTTAATTTATTGACTATAGTTTTTAAATTAAAAATTTAAAATTTACTTGTCTCGTGACTTGTCATATCGTCCACATTACTCGTGAGCATAGCGAGTCACATGAGTAATGTGGACGCGCCTTTAGATGAGGATCAATACGAAGGCATTACAGGCACCTTAGTCCAAGAACACTTAAAACACGTTGCAGTCACTAGTTTACATTCCTCTCCTACTATTCGATTAGCCATATTTAACTTTCATCAGAGTACTACAACAGTGAGGAAAAGAGTGAAGAAAAGAACACAAAAAGTTAGGGACCCTCATCCTTTATTCCAGGGGTACATTCAGCAATCCTTATTTGAATAACAAACACCGGACAGACACTCGAATTCGACAACAGTTCATCCGACATCAAATCAGCCAGAAACTTGAGTATATTAGAAAATTACTAGATATTAATATTATGTTAACAGGCTCCGGGTATTCATACGTCGTTTCGACATTCACTTACACAGAGCTCTGTTTCTGCAGAGTACCCTAAACATACTGTCACGAATTTAGGTGTGTGACAATTAGACGGGATTTGAACTGGTGATTGGATTTATTGACATCTCACACACACCACTCGGAACTACAAGCAATTACAGCGCTATCATTGACCTACACGCTTTACAGTTCACCGTTACACACACATTAATGTTCTGTCTTCACTAGTCGTATCCTGGTAACGGATTTTAACACAGGAACTATACCAGTCTCACTGAACCACACACTCCAAATATCACTGTACCACAGCACATACAGACTTCTCTCCACTGCCGGACTTTCAAGTCTCAACTGAACTCTCTCGACTGCTCCATCATCTGCCAACTGCCGCCTCTGGAACTCTCAATCCAATTCTCTGCTGCAACTGTCATCTCTTGTCACTTATCTTCGCAGAGTTCGACTCTCCACTACTGCTCACGTGGAATTCTGGAACTCTGGAACTCGACTATTCTCAACTGTACTCTTCTTTATAACCACTTTGCACGGGCCGAATAGAAAACAGCGTGTCCAGCAACATCCTTCTTGTTTTGTGTTTACCGATCCGTTGCTTAAAAAAGGATTATTCTACTGTTGCTTGCATGCTCATTTCCGCAGAAACCTGTTTACCGAGCCGTTGACTAGCAATGAACTATTCCGTCTTTCGGGCGTCATGTCACAATATGACGTACCCGGTTCAGCTAATGAATGTTCTTCCATTTTAAAAGGAGTGGTTCATTGCCATTTTCACGAAAGCCCACAAATGGACCTTATCATAAAGTAGACGAATGGAATTCACATAACAAATCACATTTCAATAAGATTCATTTTAAGATTATCTTCATAACTTCGCATCGATCATTCATATGGTTATTTTCCTTTCAAGATTTTCAACATTTTCTGTACTCATTCGTGATCCGTGTCACGCCCACATCTCCTCCTTCATTTGACCACCAAGACAGAATTTGATGAAGCTCTTAATTATGTAACTTTTTCCAGCCTCATGTTACTTTTATAAAAAACATAACATCATATGGATTTTGTAATGTTTGCCTTAACACCCGCTGGTTTTATGTTGTGTTTGGCTTACATATCCTGTCTTGTATTGTGTCTGTGTCCGGAGATAGGGACTAGTTCTGTCGATTGGGCCCAACTGAAGTTTCTACCCGAGGACGGGGATGAAGTCCAGTTTCCAAAATGTTCTTTAAACATGAGTAAATCAAGAAGTTATGCGAAGAACTAATCCTATAATTTCCTTTGATATGACAGGGACAGCATGCAAATCGACGCCTCCAACAATTCTTCGTTGCAGCGGGAACTTCTTCACCGAGTTGTTACATAGCAACGATAGGGGGTTACACAGACATGTGAGTCCGACAATTCTTCTACTGTTGCGTGCATTCGTTGCAGCGGGAACGTGTGTACCGAGCCGCTGCTTAGCAACGATAGGAGGGGTGCACATACAGACACAGACTGATGAAAGGGATTTATGAAATACGCCGAACAGATGGGTTCAGGTGCGATGATACACACATCAAGTTTCATAGAGACTGGTTCAGGCGTTCAGAAGTTAATGGGGGGGGGGATGCAGAGATACACAGACAGCATGGACAACGTATTAGCCTATTTTAGGAAAAACAGGACGATGCATAATGTCCAAAAAGTCAGTAATTGTATGACATTAATAGTTTCGTCTCTAAGACCTTAGGATGGCTTTAGCTGGAAGTGTTATAATACTGTGTCAACTGTGGGCGAGAGTTTGACCTCAGATATCGTGACAGCAGCAGAAGCATGGAAGCAACCAGAAGTATCGGAGACAAGACACAATAGATGACTAGGAAGCACTCGGGCGTGACTTCGAGGCAAGTTCTTCCGCGTTTAGAAGCGGCCTTCAGTGCAGCGGCCTTCAGGAGGGCAATCCTCTCGGACACGTGGGAAAATTCCTATACCATGAGCATATAGCAACCGCTACATCACCGCTGTTTGAGCCACAGTACGTGCAACTTCCAACAAAACGAGAGGACTAAGTTTCTATCCGATACTACTGGTAACTGGAATTATTCGTGAAAGCACATTCCTTTCTACATATTACCACACTCAGGTAAACTAACTTCATGGAGCTGAACATTTCTTCAGAAGTTCAAATATTTATGAACGACAACAAATCAAAATTTGATCTATGAAGGAAATAAGAGCAAATTCACTTCGAGTAATGCTTGCTACTATTCAATTCAGAAAATTCTGTCTTCTCGTCTGCTCTATAAAACTTGGTATCTCGTAATAGGGGAAGAATACAGACTAAGGCTGCTGAGGGGAATATGTGGATGTAAGAGAGATAAAATAATAGGAAGATAGAGACAACTGAATAATGAAGAGCTTCATAACTTGTTTCCTTCGCCAAATGTTATTAGAATGATCCTGACAAGGGGGATGAGATGGGCAGGGCATGTACCACGCACGGGAGAGGAAGGAGGAAATAAATATGTATGAAGACCTAGACGTATATGGGTGGATAATATTACTTAGAGAAACAGAATGGAGCGGTATGGAGTAGGTTCATCTGGCTCAAGATAGGAACCATTGGCGGTCTCCAGTGAACACGGTAATGAACTTGCGGGTGCCACAAAATGTTGCGTCACTGTTTAGTGGCGGGCAACTGTTGAATTTTCAAGACTCATTTCCATTTTACATTTCAGTGTTAAGCACTGTCCTTGCCTCCGTGTATTCTATCACTCGATGTTTCTGTTAAAGGTCAAGTTCACCTTGTGCTTAATTAATTAAGCGCCATACCATGAAAACGTATGAGGAGTGGAGTTATAGCTCCACCATTCTGGACCTCGACACTAGGTGGTGAGAGCTCAGCTTCACGCTCCGGCCGAATTACCCCCTTTACACATTGGATAGGAGGCTGGGTGGGCCCAGAGCCGGTCTGGACGCTGTGGAGCGGAAACATATGTGTCCCTGCTGGAAATCGAACCCCGCCCGTACAACTTCGCTATACCAGCCATAACAACATTATATATTTAAAACTACACCGGTCAAGTGCTCCTTGTACAAGTAATACCAGTGCGGTATGTCTCCTATAGGCCTACTGAAACCACAGAAAGAAGACGCAACCAAGCGTCTCAAGTTTTTATGCTTCTTCTGTGGTCTCAGTACAAACACGTCATAACGATCAGATTAGCAATAACGGTCTCGCTTACAGACCGGGTGTAGGGTCACAACGGAAGTTCGCTTGATAACCCATCATCTTGTATGAATATACACGAAAGCGGTTACCTAACCTGGGGTCGCGAATCGAACTTGGGTTGCGATAGCCTTCCGATGGGTGGGGAACTTCCCGCCCAAAAATAAGAGTAATATCGGCGTAATATAAAATGTTTAAATACTAGCGTTATAAATATATGGGGATTCGTTGTGGTGCTCTGTACGTATCAATACAACGTGATTATTAATTAAGGGGCAAGGACAAAGCATACGAGCATTTTAGAGTTTCGCTCATTTTAAAAANTTCCCGCCCAAAAATAAGAGTAATATCGGCGTAATATAAAATGTTTTTTAGAGTTTCGCTCACTTTTAAAAAGATGCGAATCCCTCTGCTTGGCTAGTAGTAAGAATGCAAAATCTCTTCCGACAAAAAAGAAAATGTTGGAACGATAAAGGAAAGAAATGGAGGTAGCATCAATCCCTAAGTTTTCCTCACGCTCTGCTCTGGTGCGCATCATGTATAAGCCGACTGTAATGTGGTGGGAATACACGTTGCTAGGCAACGACCGCGAAACAAACTAAACATCAGCCACTGCTAAGTAACGGCTCCGCAAACAAGCATGTTTCCACGGCAATATAACAATAATGGCAGATTCGTTTTCTATAGGCACGTTAATAACTTTATTAAATTTCTAATTATTTTATTACGCAAAGTTGAACACTTCTTTCAGACTTCCAAAAGAATGTCTGGTGATATAAATGGTTAGTTAATTTTACAGCGCTTATTTTGTTAGCTTAAGTGAAATCTTCTGTACACATGAAAGTCTCATTTATGTACAACATGTCCATCCCTTCTCGCTTCGATGAAATCGTAGCGCTAAACGGGAACATGCAGTAAGATTTAATGAGATTCTGCGCAATAGGAGACATGTGTTACTATGATGGTCACTAAAACGTAAGTAATTACATTTTTATTGACTTATTTGTGGTTCTTGCTCATGAAGAACGTCTCTCTGTTAACTTTTATTACTCGATAAATAAACTAAAATGGATCTCAGTATGTTCAAAGACTAGAAACGGTATTTTCAGGCGACCCCCTATTTTCCCAATGAGCACATCAGGGGGAGAAAAAAGTTGAACAAAACTGAATATGTCGATTAGTTCTGAGGGCTATTCTTCATAATCATCTTCTTCAAACCCATTCTTAAGTGCCTGAAAATAGTACGACCCCACTTTTAGAAGAAGCGGTACTTGAAAATAAAAACTTTTCTTTAAATTCGGGCTACTATTATGGGAAACTTAGGCATATACTGGGGTAATCAAACTGGATCAGAAAGAAAAAAGTTCGAGAGCGTGGACTCATGTAGCCCATTCTTATTAAATCCGTAATGAACGTTTGGGTTGCATACACGGGCAGGGAACTTCCTGAATAGCTTAGTAACATTTGCCTACTCAAGAAGGCACTGTTTCCTTGAGTCAAGTTCAGTTACTCATTAGAATGTCACGAAATTTTGGATGCAATGTTCTTTGCTTTGTAGTACAAACCAGAAAGCTCCTTCTACCAAACATGGCAAAACACAAAATGTAAAAGTCCTTATAAGACACTTCTCTATATGGCGCGAATTGCAAGTAGGAGTAAAACGGCCATACTGCGAGACTTTCAACCTGGAAGCAGCAGGCTCCTCCGATACGTACATTATTACCTACCAGGCTACATAGTTTCATAACCCAAAACACCGCAATGCAGATCTTAATGCTGTCCGAATTACGGACGAGAGACCGACTATATTGATAGCGGTGTCCGTGTATCCCTCTGTCCGTCCAAGCAAATTTTGGGACAGTACGTGTATCTCACATTAGTCTAGGTTTGGTTGCTTTCACAGCCTATCCAACTCCTTATGTCATTGTCTGCATCATGCACTCATACCAGGAGCGGGAATACAAAAAAAAAATACGCACAGGACACGAAGTACACAACACACTCTAAAGAGAAAGAACTCAATCACAACGTCATATTCAAGAAGACAAGAAGAATAAAAACAAAACAAAAACAAACTCCGTGGCCTGTAGTCTGCAAGCAAACTATACCGACCGAGCGACCGCCGCTTGTCGGCGGAGTTAGTGCCAACTTTAGGAGATAGAGGGTGTCGCGTGGTCAGCTCAACGAATCCACACGGCCGTTAATTTCGGTTTCCTAGACCGGAGCCTCTGTTTCCTTGAAATAGCACCTCATTATCCTCAGGAGGCTGAGTGGGCCCCGTTCCAGACCTACTATTTCTCAGAAAATCTGGTAGCGCCGGGAATCGAACCCGGGACTTCTGAACCTGTAGCCAGACCACAGAGGCGGTCAGACAAGAAGAATACATACATAAAGTTTGAAAAACTAATATTATGCATGAATAGCAGCAAAAACATATAAACACAACAGCGAACCCCGGATGATAAACACCGCCTGCAATATGAGAACAGACAATATAGAATTTTACATAGTAACGAGGAGACAATTTTTAAATTTGTTATAATTTTAGTGACAATTACATATATTATAGGATTATAATGATTAACACTAATATGGGTCCGTATTAGGATATTTCAATAACGTGAGACGTATTTAATGAAACTGCCTGAGGATGGTCCTAAATATGGATCGAAACATGCATCAGTTATTAAATACAACCAATTTAAACAATAAGATTGATTTCTTTTTCTGTTGTTAAGTTGGCGGCCAGAGTACCACAAATCAAATCAATATTGACTGACTATTCTGCAGTCACAAGCAATATAACAGGGGTGTCCAAGCTAACTACATATCGTCGCATATGATAACTTTCAAAAGTTAGAGAGCCGCAAACGGACATGGACTTCGTGGCTTAGGTCAGTGGTGTTCATCTTCATTCATATCATGCGCTGTTTCTTTGGGCCAAACATACTTTGTACCACTGGATCAAGTGTGGTAATATGTCTTCTTTAAGTCAAACTACGAAAATACTTAAAATTAAAATAATACATTTGTTTTGAAAAGTATTTCAGTAAAGTAAAGTAAAAAGTAAAGGCATCCCTGTACCAGGTCGGGAAGGCCCATAGGGCTGTGAGACGTTGAGGATCCCACATTATCTAGACAATCGGCTCAAAGATGGCGGTAAGGTTGTCAGCCTTACGCGCCGGCCGCGCTTTACTCCCCAAGAANTAATTCCTGGTACTCATTTCTGTTAGAGGCTGAGTCGACCCCAGGGCCATAGTGCGGCTGGAAGGATTAGGGTAATTGAAAAAAAAAAATCCAATGACCTCATTGCGATCTGAACCCGCGACCTTTCAGCTTGTAGCATAGCCTCTCAACTCACTACGCTACCGCGTGCCCTCACAGTATATCAGTGCCACTTTTATGTCACAAAATGCCATGTATGGCACACGCGCCACGTGTTGAATACCACACGACAAAGTTTTTAAATATGTTTTCCATGCAGTAGGTTCTTTATAATCAATCCAGTTATAAAAGAGAGGTTTACTATTCGTTTATTCGCGAGCAGTATGCGGCTCGCGAGCCACAGTTCGTCAAACGTCTGCCATATAATCTGAGATGCTGGCAGCGTCGTTAAATAACCCACAAATAAATAAATAAAAGTGTATGGTCGTGATAACAACACTGTATGTAACAGTCCTGCAGTACTTCTCCGGACAGCAAAATCGCACGAACGTAGTCTCATCTGCTCAGAATGTACAGTCACGGATATAAACGACTTTCTCTAAATGATATCATGAACATCCTGGAAAGGGAACGAGATTACATGGATGCAGAATGAAGTGCCCTCTGCATCGTGCGATGACATACAAATTCTGACTTTTACAAGAGATTAAGTATTTTTATTACATACTAGACAAAGAACTTCAAACAGCTTCGTCAAATTACAGTAATTTCAGTACTGAATTCATGACAAA
The DNA here is from genome assembly GCF_002891405.2 of Cryptotermes secundus. NCBI lineage: Eukaryota > Metazoa > Arthropoda > Insecta > Blattodea > Kalotermitidae > Cryptotermes > Cryptotermes secundus. Next base: position 1,251,869 of record NW_019721009.1, on the reverse strand, counting down.
GGCATTTCATGTGGGATGGGTCCATACGATGAATAAAAATTCCTCTTGTCTACATCAGTCACTATGTAACATTTGCAATTACCGAGAAATGTGTTCTACTGTGTAAATTCTAAACTTTACATACTGTCGCGTGTTTCCTAGGCAACGCGACAAGAAAGTGTGTGGGTCTCGGATTTGGCGAATATATTTATTGGACAGTCACTTTTTACATTCACAAATACAATTATTTGCACTTATAACGTCTTCGGACGTTCCCTCTTCAATGTTACACACTATCGCACCGCTAGTCTCGGTGAAGCGTCTTCTGCTCCGCTCCGACCTCAACTGTCCTTAGCTCTCGTCGGATATGACTCTTATAGCCTGCACTCGGGCTGAATAGGGAACACCTTGCCGAAGGGTTTGGTTTCGCCTGCTGCTGTGCAAAACGAATCTCCTGTTGCCGTGGGAATACATTTTTACTGCCTCAAACAATTCGTTGCTCAGATAATCCTAGCTCAGTGTTAGGTTCTCCTGTTCTTCAAGCGGTTTCCTAGGTAGCATGCTTTCTCATTGCCCGTTGCGTAGCGATGGATGTCTTATAGTCCGGCTTTCAGGCAGCACGTCACATTATGATTAACTAATAAATTCTATGGCGTTGAGCCCTTCTTGAGAAGCCTCCAGTCTCCCAGCTTCTCAAGAATTTACCAATATTTTGTGGGACCGGAAGGTTCATTACTGTGTCCACAAGAGCCCTATACTGGTCCCTATCTTCAGCAGTCAGTACCACTCCATCTTATTTCTCTAGGATCCATTTTAATATTATTTGCCCACGTACAACTAAGTTTCTTGGCCTATTTCCTTCGGCTTTCCCACAAAGGCCTTGTGTGCATTCCTCTCCCACGCATGTTACATGCCCTGTCCATCTCATCCTCCTTCACTTGATAATTACATTTGGCGAACAGTACAAGTTATGAAGCCCCTCATCATATACGTAGTTTTCTCCAGCCTGTTATCATTTCATCCCTCTTTGATCTAAACATTTTCCTCAGGACCCTGTTGTTCCCTTTATGTCAGGGAGTAACTGAATTTTGGATATTCCGATACTAATTTGCCGGCACTAAAACGCACACAGAATTAATATTAAAGTTATCCACTTCCCTGAAAGTGAGTTGTTATCAGAAAGTTAAAGTCGCAGTCCATACATTTCCCACGTTTTATGAAACCTTAAGGTTCATTACCGTGTTCAAAATATCCCGCTGATATAAACAGCAGCGCCTTTAGGCCCAATCGGCAAAAGCTCTATGACATGCCTGTGCATACGTGCACGGAGTACATCTTGAGAAGCTGATAGTTCCTCAGCCTGTCATGAAAGTTTCTCTTTTATGTAAGCAGAAGGTTCATTATCATGTTCATACGTGCTTGTCACTGGGCACTATCCTGAACCAGTATTGTTCCTAAGAAGACGAACGTTTTATGTGGAGGTCCTGTCCACCTGTTCGTCCTTAAAAAAGTGAAGTTTTCCTTGTGCTTAACTAATTAAGCACTATGCCATGATGACTTATGGGGGAGTGGATGTATAGAAAATTTATTTTCTTGACCTCACTAGATGGAAGTGAATAATCAGCTTCACGCACCGGCCGATTTAACACCGAGGAAAGAAGCCCCAATAACGCTTGGATATGAGGCTGGGTGGGCCCCAGAGCCAGTCTGGACGATGTGGAGAAAATTCTTGACTATACCGGGACTTGAACTCGGACAAGTTATATTAATTCCTGGGTTTATAAGAAATTTATAACTAGAATTCTAATTAAAACAGAACCGTACAACGATAAATAACATCTAAAAGTTTGTGACACTGGCATATTAATACAATTACTGACCATCTGGACATTATACAATGTCCTGTTTTGTGATACTGGACGATGTTTAACGATAAATGACACTTTGCATGTTCCGGTCTTTCATGCACTAAATATACGTTCCTGCTCATCTTACCACCACGTGACACTAGTCACGTTAAACGAAACTACAGACCGTAACAATTCTGAAGTTCATTTTTCCAATTCCATATAACATGTAATTATTTTAAGCAGATATACTTATTAACACAAAATTACGACGGATTTGAGGTTCTCATTGGTGTCACGGCGAAGAGCTAAGAGTCTTCTGGGTTCTAATGCAGTGTAGTTCGAACAGAGCCCAACGTTTCGGCGGAACATGTGGCCTGTCTCCGAGCTCGAAGAGCAAGAAAGGCGACAAAACGGCATATACTGCTCAGATTGCCGCCCACTTCTGCTTCTTCCTTGTAATACTCTTCGAACCTGAAGATGGAGGTGTATGTTCCTTCGAAACATCGGTTTCAATCAGAACTACACGCCGTTACACTCCAGAATACCACACTCTTCTACATAGTACTTCACATAAAGTGTATTAAAAAAAAAAACGAGTCGGGATAGCTGTCTGTATAGCGACGGACTACTGGCTTAGACGGCCTGGGTTCGATTCCCGGCAGGGAGGCTGATTTTTCTCATCTCCACAGCGTCCGGACCCACCCAGCCTCCTAACCAATGGCTACCCGGGGCTCTTTCATCGGGTTAAAGCGGTTGGGGCGTGAAGCTGACCGCTCACCTCCATCTAGTGCAGAGGTCAAGAACGGTGGAGCTATACCTCCACTCCACATATGTTTTCATGGCGCGGTGCTTAATTAGTTAACACAAGGAACACGTCATTCTTATATCATGTATTTGGAACTGTTCTGGTGTCAGGGGAAGAATTAAATTGAATTATTAAAATGTAAACTCCAACTGAAGGGGGAGGTGACGAGACAGTTCCACTCAGTACAGCAAAACATGCTTACGTGCGTCACAAAAATTGACGATATGTTAATTCTTTCACTTACTAATGTCATCCACACTTACGGACACTGCTTTTGAAGTATCGTGATCTTTCTATGAAGTCACGGACTATGAATCCCGGTCACTTAACCGCATTACAAGATATCAAATTGTTTCGTGTTTCAGGAGGCTGTGAAGATACCAGGAGGAGCAGCGGCAGCCGCGGCAGGACTCACCAAACCCACAAGATACCATTACTATCCCCATAATCAACATATATACCTACTGCCAGAATGTGCCATACAACAGGTATAGTAGCATACACAGAGTGTCCACAAGTCCCTATATACCGTATTTACGCATGTATAAGCCGCGTGCGTGTACAGGCCGCAGCACAATTTTCAGACAGAAATTATAGAAAAAAATAATTTTCTTGGAATATTATTTCAGGAGTATTACACCCTGTATTACTAATTATGAATATATTTTTTTTTAATTGAAGTGTGATTTCGAATATTTCGAATATAAGCCGCACCCCAGTTTTCCTCTTGAATTGTTGGCAAAAAATGTGCGGCCTATACATGCGTAAATACGGCAACTTACTCAAAACAAGAGTAACTTTCACTTTTCTACTCTCTTTCTCTCTCTCTATCTACGGCTCTATAGCCCTTCGGACCTTCGCCGCTTTTTTCAGTTTCTTTATCTTTTCCACGGTCGGTAGGACTCCTTGGACGGGGACCTAGCCCGTCACAAGGCCGCTACCTACACACAGAACAACATGAACACAGAGTAAACGNCTGAAAACAGGAGTAACTTGCACTTTTCTACTCTCTCTCTCTCTCTCTCTCTACGGCTATACAGCCCTTCGGTTCTTGGCCGCTTTATTCAGTTTCTTTATCTTTTCCACGGTCGGTAGGAATCCTTGGACGTTCGAACCCACGATCCCAGTGTTTGGGCACGTGAAGACGGTTCGTGCGCGGCCACTGTGATCGGCTTTTCTAGCCTACTTTCCGTATTTAGAAAAATAAAACTGGGTTTAAGGGATTATTTTACTGTCTATTCCCCCCACCGTTGCTAGGCGACGGCTCGGTGAACACGTTTCTGTGGCAACAAAAACACACAGCAATTGAACTGTTGGGAGCGTTGTTTTATATGCGGTCCATGCCATATGAAAGGAAAATAGGCGATTATTTGCTCTCAGGACTTCTTGTCAAAGGACACAACAGATAATGAATGTACAAAAACGTGTTATAGTGGACCAACTACAGCGAATCCAAGGACACTGATTGACAAATCAGTTTGTGATGTGCACAAAACACAGATATGAACTTTATGGATACTTCTGTACAATATGCGTAGTCTTCACAGATTCTGCAGATTTTCAGAATGGTAAAAGGTAAATTCGTGTTTGTGCTTAATTAGGCACCAGACCAAGAAGGCAATGGAAGTGAATGGTCACATTCACACACCGGCAGCTTTACTTCTGGGGAAAACACCCCGGTAGCTACTGGATATGAGAAAGGATGGGCTCTAGGGCCGGTCTGGATGCAACGGAGAAGAGAACCCTCAGCTCACGCGTGGTAGTCGGCGGCACGTGTTCGATCCTAGGTCACGTCATGTGAGATATGTGGTGGACAACGGGGCATTGGAGAAGGATTTCTCCAAATATTTCCGTTTCCACTGCCAATTCCCATACCACTAGCTGTGCCACATTCATTAGTCATCATCGAAACTATACAGGATGCTCAAGGAGGAAAGGCCAATATTCCGGGAGGTCATAGTATCGGTCATTCCAAGCAAGAATGTGTATACGCGTATGTATATATGTCCTATTCTGAACGGTTTCCGAGATAGAGCTATTTCACTGTAAAGTTCCGAAATTGTTGATAAGAGATATTACGTACTGTTTCTAATACCGGCATTCATTGTTCAAGTGACATCAGTATAATATATTTTCGAAAATTCCACCGTCAACATCAGTGCACTTTGCAACTCGTGTGAGAACAGGGCGTGTTGCTTGTCTGTACAGTGTACAGTGAACAGTGCAGTGAAATAGCTATATCTCGGAAACCGTTAGGAATAGGACACATGTGCATATATACTTTATTGATTAGAATGACCGATACTATGACCTTTCTTCCTGCTACACCCTGTATAATCTCGATACTGACGTTAGAACACATTAAAAAGAAAGCAAACCGAATCCATCGGTCTTCCAGCCAGTACCTTAGTCTTCATACAGACTACTCTGCCCAGGCTCAAGACTTTTTCAGATCTCTATGATATTTCGTACTAGAAAATGAACTTGAATGCTCAGTATTTTTTTTTACTGCTAGTGGGGTGGGACTAAGTCCCTTGTACTGCGGCCACTTCTGGCCTATTGTATCAGCCCCAGATGATAGGTGAGGGTGA